>NW_018406821.1:242948-289507 GCF_002113885.1 Mizuhopecten yessoensis
GGGGGGGCTAATTAGATACAGGTACTGTATATACACATAATGTTTTGGATTGTGTTCGTAAGGAAAGTTGATGCATTATGTTGGTCAAATCTCCATGGGACATTTTTTTACGATAATTGAAAACACACCTGTCTATATACAGTACACAACATTTACATGTACCCTATAGGCCTCCTGTACAGTTATCGCTATTTTTAGCAATGATCTTTGCAGGAAGCCAATGAAAAGAGTCGCTAAAAACAGGAGAATATATCTTAGCAGAACGTTCACGTTCAAATATCGTACAGTGTATAAAGTAGATATTTCAATTTCGTAAAATATATTAAAAGGAATTTCATTATTATTTATATTCACACTATTTGTAATACTTTACATTGACGTTACCCTTACTTGCCGGTAATGGTTGCCTAAAGTACATTGGGACATCATGTATCTCATCGCACGGGTTTGTCTTTAGTACCCGATTTTCCTCTTTTTGTTGTAACCCTTACTTCATGATCAGGGCATAGTCTGGAGTGCATGACCCGTTATTAATTTATATTACTACATTGCTATGACAGTGTATTTTCTGGTATGTTACATCTCCCATTATCTCGAATATTTTCATAATCTGGTCGTCTTCGAGAAAGGGCTTCGACAAAACGGGGTTTAGTTTAGAACTATGGAAATAATTGTACATATTAGTCTTCGAAATGCTATTGTGCTGTCTTAAAGCAGTATTTACCCTTACTGTTATAACCGTAGTATTGTTAAACTGTTATACATGTGCACGAGACGAATCGATAAATCTACACATTGACAAGCGTACATGTGTCTCGGTGTACCCTGGTTGTGTTTAAACATGTTTCATTTTAAAAATATGCATAAATAAATTACACACAATTTGTATACCATTTTAATGTATTCAAAGAGAGAGACTGTGTTTATTCGAAGGTCTGCATATGAAGCACTAGTTGCAAACATTGATGTTTAGTTTGCTGATAATATTCCTCGCAAACCACATGTCTGGCGGAGACCAAGGGAATTAAATCAATCTTCCCTTCGAACACATTCTGGGTTACTGTTTGTTCATCCAAACAACGTTTTGTCTTAAAAATAGATAGCAAAAAAAATAAAAAAAATATAATAGAAAACAAAAATCGATTACAATAATCTCGATGTGAAGAGCCCAGCTCCTGCATAACGCAATGAATTATATTGTTTCCGTTGGTGTTACTGTTTAATTGCAGTTTACATACTAAAAGTCGTTATCTGGTTTCAAGTTGTTTTGTATAACTGCTACGTTTAATGTATATTTAAGTGGACACATTTCGAAGGAGTTTGTAAAACAAATGCAGATTGTAAAATTCCAACTATACAATTGATGAGTGTAAATCAACAAAAACAAGATCGTATAAAAGAAAATATGTTGCGGAACTTCGTTAATCCGGACATAGGTTATCCGGATTCCTTTCGGACGCTTATAATCGGGATAGAAATTAACTCATGATTCCATTGTTAAAAAAGGTTGAACAAGACAATTAGAAGCTCCAGAAGATAAGCATTTGTTTTCAAGACTTTTTTGTCCAAATCGGTATACAGTACGGGAGTGTACCGGACAAACAGGGTCCAACGGTATAGGTCACTGTGGCGTTCCGGACAAACAGGGTCCAACGGTATAGGTCACTGTGGCGTTCTGGACAAACAGGGTCCAACGGTATAAGTCACTGTGGCGTTACGGACAAACAGGGTCCAACAGTATAGGTCACTGTGGCGTTACGGACAAACAGGGTCCAACGGTATAGGTCACTGTAGCGTTCTGGACAAACAGGGTCCAACGGTATAGGTCACTGTAGCGTTCTGGACAAACAGGGTCCAACGGTATAGGTCACTGTAGCGTTCTGGACAAACAGGGTCCAACGGTATAAGTCACTGTGGCGTTACGGACAAACAGGGTCCAACGTTATAGGTCACTGTGGCGTTCCGGACAAACAGGGTCCACCGGTATAGGTCACTGTGGCGTTCCGGACAAATAGGGTCCAACGGGATAGGTCACTGTGGCGTTCCGGACAAACAGGATCCAACGGTATAAGTCATTGGGGCGTTCCGGACAAACAGGGTCCAACGGTATAGGTCACTGTAGCGTTCTGGACAAACAGGGTCCAACGGTATAGGTCACTGTGACGTTCCGGACAAATAGGGTCCAACGGTAAAGGTCACTGTGGCGTTCCGGACAAACAGGATCCAACGGTATAAGTCATTGTGGCGTTCCGGACAAACAGGGTCCAACGGGATAAGTCACTGTGGCGTTCCGGACAAACAGGGTCCAACGGTATAAGTCATTCTAGCGTTCCGGACAAACAGGGTCCAACGGTATAAGTCATTGTGGCGTTCCGGACAAACAGGGTCCAACGGGATAGGTCACTGTGGCGTTCTGGACAAACAGGGTCCAACGGTATAAGTCATTGTGGCGTTCCGGACAAACAGGGTCCAACGGGATAAGTCACTGTGGCGTTCCGGACAAACAGGGTCCAAAGGTATAGGTCACTGTGGCGTTCCGGACAAACAGGGTCCAACGGTACAGGTCACTGTGGCGTTCCGGACTAACGAAATCACACTATATACTTGGTCTCAGATTTACTTGCAATTGGTTTAATCACCAGAAACAGAATATCAGGTTAGTTTTACCACTTGACTAAAATAATCTTCCCCTACGTTGATGGATTGACACATAAATCTCCGGCAGAGCTTCGGGTAAGACAACCAAAAGACATCATCCCTCGGGTTGGATATTTCTCTGTTACACCCTCAAGGTAGTGGGTGATTATTTTTCTCCCATTCTATTATTTCAGTGGCAAATCCACCGACAGTAGTCTGTTTGTAAACAAAAACACGTGTGTGGTATGAATATCGTCAGTAACTTTTGATGACGTCACAATTACCGGTGATACATTTTAAGGACGTCACAATTGAACACGTGCTAATCGGCACGAGGCTATCTCCCCCTAGGAGTGACAAGCTGAGATTTCCCGGCTGAAACGGGAGACACACCTGTGACGGGTGGGAGACACACCTGTGACGGGTGGGAGACACACCTGTGACGGGTGGGAGTATACCGTGTGTTTAGACAATGGATACACTGATATTTCTTATTAAAAATTACGTGTACTTCATCCATGATTCTTTTTCTCTTACCCTGGTCCCCCAATGCGTATCATATACACTAGGTAATGATAACGTCACATGCTAAATTCAGGGTTGACGTGACGTTGATGGATTGTTGACGTGACGTCATTGTACTATTGTAATGACGTCATACCAGTGGTATGAATAGAGTAATCCCTCGTCTCAACTCTAGGGTGAGACAAGGAAATCTCACACCGATTAAAGTGGGGATACACCTGTCCAGGGTAAGATAATAATAGAATCCATCCCTGATGTGAGGTATGGATAAGGTTATTCAAACCCAAGGGTATAAGATATTGAGCAGGAGACCCGAGGCTTTGCCGAGGGTCTTTTGCTCAATATTTTGTCCCGAGGGTTTGAATAACCTTATCTTTACCTAACGTCAGGGATGGATTTTATTTCTTGCTTATTACCTAAAACCCGTAAAAACAGCTGCTTTTCTAGTATAGTTATAAACTGTCCGCACATTCCTCATTTGCATATGAAGCCCGGATGGCAATTGTTAGTGACGCCAATGACCATGACTGACCCCAAAACGTCATAAAATGACGTCACAAACAATAGCGTGACCCCGAAAGGTCACTATAATTCCCCCGCCAGTCTGCGCGTGTAAGCGATCTAGATCCGTGGGTCGGATATAATTTTCCAGCACCACCGGAAATGCGGATATCTCGGTGACTGCGTGTGCCTGACAAAGAGGCGCGGTAGTCTAGTGGTAGGACGCCGGGCTTGTGACTGAAGGGTTGCAGGTTCGAGTCAAGTCACGACACTGTGTTGTATCCTTGAACAAAATACTTTACTCCGCTTATTCCAGTCTACTCAGCTGTGAATATGTATGTGATTGAGCAGTGCTGGAATTGTTGAATGCTAGATGTGAGCGCCGAAATGGTAGCACCGGCTGTATGCTCCCCAGAGAGTTAAGAAAGATACGGATGACAATCAGTGAACCGCTTTGAGACGATCTGGGACCTACGTTGTGATAAAGCGGAATATAACCCCGAATTAATATTATTATTAGTTAAGTAAGCTCAACCCGAAGATAAGAGTTCTACTGTGCTAGTTAGCCTCCTACCCGAGGGTTGAGATTAACCTGTTCACGGACCACACCCATGTTTGTTTTGTTCCAATACTCGATATAAACATGCCAGTGTTAATAATCTACAGGTGACAATTAGTAATTATGTTAATTTCGTAAGGGTGATGAACCCTGGACATAAAATAAAAATCCATTTATAGCTCAAAGTTAACAATATCTGATGTAACATCCAACAACTGTAATTTCATCAGTTAAAATCTCTTATAATAGCACAAACATAATTCTTTTAACACAGTTAACACAACAGAACTATTTCAAATGCCGACATAATTTGTCAAAGGTCAGATGTCAAGTATGCAAAAGAGCGTAACGACTTCTAACAGCATCTAGACCACAGCTATAAGGACAAAACAGAATGTGTATAATGCGGATCGCGCTGATGGATACATCGTCGAGTAAGTATTCAACGAAATTTCGCTGAAATGTGCCAGACAGATCGGACGAGATAGAAAAATCTAGCACGGGATATTACGTTGGATATTCATATCTGAGATTCGAGAAAAGGATACACTTATCCAGGATAACAGAATCAGGTATCGAACATGGGTGTGTCACATTTTGGACATGTATACCCTTTCATACGCAGATATGGGAGAAATATGTTTTCGTATATGGTTATTTTTGTATAGTCAAAGGGCAAGCTACTACTGGTCAGAAAATATCGAACAAAGAACTCTTCCTCGTTGGAGATACATAACCGAGCGCTTGGACACTCTAGACTTATGTCATAAACTGCAGGTGGAATGGAAACTTACAAACCTAATATCATGATTCAGATTGCGCTTGTCATACATCACGGGAAACATTTTATATCAAATACGGGAGCAATTCACTCTACCTGATGCCATTTGATATACATATGTAATTTTTATTTCATTATTCAAAATTAAAATAAACACAAGCGTTTCTTCGTTGTAAAATAGAATGAGTATTAATAAAACTCGGTTACCATTACGGCCTGCATGCAATGTTTTAACGGAAAAAACATTTCGACACTTTAATGGGGTTTACCTCACGTGCAGTACACCGACCTAAACGCGCGTGATTGCCTTACAAATCACAAATAGCCGTTGGTATCAGAATCATAAAATGAAATATAAAATGGCATCGGAAAGAAAACATTGAAGTAAATGTTTCTTCTAATAAAATAGATATCATAAATCAATAATTCTAACACGATTCGTTTGCAATGTTTTGATTGGATACGGACCATACTCTGCGATAGAATCATGATCAATCGTGTTAAGCTCCTCCCATCGCACTTAAGCCACGCCCCGTATCTAACCAAAACAATATGGCGTCAAGCTCGCTTCTTAGCGAAATCCCGCTGATAAGGCTAGCAGGCAACCTAACAGAAACGACCGATGAAATGTATTTGTTGAAAGAATTAAAAACTAAACATTCCTTGTTTTTACTACCATTCATTACTGAAACGTTCGTTCCATCCGTGTGAAGGCATCTAGTTTGATCCGAAATCAAATGAAACATTTCACAAGTGTCGCATGAATTTACACGAAATTCTTCACAAATCTATACAACTAACCACCGTTTTTGTCAAAAAGCACAGATTGCTATGCATACTGACATGGAAATGTAAGAATTTGTTCAATATTAATCCAAATGTGTCGTATAAACTTTGGTAACAGGACGTTCATGAACAATCCAAATATTCACAAATGACCGACTTTTGAAAGCTTATTTCCGATTAGTCACTCCGCTGCAGAATGACACGTCGCCAGTTCAGGTCACAGATTACTTTACTATGTACTTTTGTGCGTAGTATGTTTGTTAAGGTGTGTTAGAATGGAGATAGTACGTTGTTTTTCGTGTCTCAACTGGCGATTAGAACATGAAATTTGGTTTACGAGCAAACCACTAAAGCCACTCAAAGCAACGTACTATCCCCTAATGGTTCCCGCCGCGACAACACTCACCAGGGGGCGCACGTTTACTAGGTGGTTACTACCGATGCCAAGATGGTGGACGAGTGTTTTCAGAACTGGTCAGTACAAAAGCTGAAGATTGAATTGAGGAAACGGAGTGCTACTACCCATGGCAGAAAAGGTGATTTAGTTGAGAGGTAAAACATATTTTATTTCATACTGAATAAAAGCTGCATTTATTGTTGCCTTTCTATCAGTTTCACCCGTCAGCTGTTCGGTTAATCGACTGTCACTGTCGGTGTCATCGAAAGTGAAAGCAAGGTGTGGGGACAGTCCAAAATACATAATTATTATATTCGTTTATTTTTTTGATCGGCGGAGATATCTCCATTCCTATCCATAATGATTGAGATCAAGGTGTGAAAAGATAATAGGAAGGATTTTTTTATAAACGTGTTAGGGGATAAACAACAAAATGTGATTGATTTTTACTTTGATGGGTTTTGCCATAAGATAAAAAGAGTTTTTCATAAGGTAAAAACGGCGTTGTTAAGTTGTGTATTTGTTGGAACACAGCCAGGATCTATTTGATCACAGGAATATGAATAAAGTTATTTTGAGTAATTTGCAACACCTTATGATTAAGAAAACCATTCAGGGGTAGAATCGTCCCACTGAATAGCAGTATGCATGAGAAGTGTGTAGGTGAACTATAATGTTCTCATCAAAAGATATCAGTATACAAAAAGATGTATAGGAACACAGGGGCTCCGAGAACAAATTACATAATATATCTGTTTGGACTGTCTCTGTAGAAATGACATTTTTAAAATTATTTTTTTGTTTCATATAACAGAAATTAAGGAATGAAATTAAATACATGTAGTGTAATAGTAGTATTACAGACTGATTTTTGTTTTTCAACTCACTAATTATAGACTGCATATTTTTGTTTTTATTATTGTTAGATTAAAGGCCTATGAAAGAAATAGGAACTTCAGACAATCTGCTGTTTACCTGCCCGATGCCATTTGTGTGTTTGGCCAGTTGCTGGATTTCAGCAATTGATTCCAGATCATAAGATTATCCTTCCCAAATTGACTTGGCTGCAGATAGAGGGGTACTTCTTGTACAGATTGGCAGGTATTTATAATCGAAAGATTTAAATACAATCGAGTGTCATTGGTCATGTTGCAAGTGAATTTATATTTCATTAAAACATTACACAGCATTCTAATGAGTCATAGTCCTGCAACTCTTAATGTAATGCAGCTAGCTCAATCATTTGTACATTGTATTCCTATTTTCAATTAATTTTTAATGACACAGATTTACTGCAATTAAACTTCAGACTTTTTTTTGGTAAAAATCATTCATATCAATACTTTTACAGATTACTGAAGAAGGTGCTCTGGAGTTGGAGACCCAAACCAAATTCCAAGTGTGAAACTATGTTAATAAAGAGCAGGATTTCTAACTTTTAACAGTGCATATAATGAATGCCAATAACAACTTTAGGGTAAGCACAATACCTAGGGTAGGCACTGCCGTACTAGCCCGAGTTTCCACTGGCCCTGACATCAGACTTAGATATTTTGACATATAGATGTCTGGTACAAGACTTCAACTTGTAAATCTGTCAGACACCAATATGTCAAAATGTCCAAGTCTGGTGTTAGGGCCAGAGGATACTCGGGATACTACTGCAGTTTTTATTTGACATTATTGTATGTTTGCATAAATCCTTTACTGTTTGAGGCGAGTATTGATGCCATGGAAAGGAAATAAATAAATCAACAAATCATTCAGATAGAGAGTAATGAAAGAGGAGAAGCAAAAAGTTTCCTATTTTATACCTAATCAAGTTTTTATAATCAGTTTGAACGAAGTGTGCGTTACACACAACATCAGCCGGTGACGGTTAGCTCGATCGCATCTCTTTATGGCGACCCTCCACTTCAGTTAACGTTGTAGACCTGGCTCCATGGGAAGTTGTGTCCTCCACTTCCAGAACATTGTGATACATGGACCGTGGTACAAAGCAGTACTTCACCTGTAAGTTCGCCATTCATCAGCGACTACAGAGGGCAACGTGAAATTAGGTCGTATACACCAGATCGCGCCTCCTTTCAAAAAGAGCGATACCCCCTAGTACACCCGCGCCCTCTAGGGGACAAAAATGTCGCGGTGGGAACCATTGATTTAAAACTTTTTACCATCAGTGAAGCTTCAAAGTATGCTTCTGACATACTCAAAGGATAAACCATGCTTTGTATATTCACCTCTGCATCAGATTCATGAAATAATATTAAATAATTACGTCACTACAACCATCAACGACAAACATGACAACGTCAGTTTCAATAGTGAATGTTCCTGTTCTCGGTAGCAACACACTCGATCCTCTAAAGTTAAGCGCAGGGGACAAACGTTTGTTCATCCTTTCCTCAGTAACAACACCTTTTCCTCTTGAGTTAAGCTGTCTGTGGATCATCCTTTCCATATTAAAAAAACCCACATCTGTTTCGTCTAGAGTTTAGCATCTTTTCCTCGATAGCAACATACCTTTGAATTACACTATCAGCTGATTCGATACTCGAGGGTTTAGTAAATGCACTGGCCGTGCTAACCAAATGCCTATCCAGAGTTTTGCAATCGACGAGGCTTTTATTCCTGTATTTTGGACTAGGGAATGCTGATCTGTTCAGATGACCTGTATCGATGCTTACGTAATGACGTAATGCTTCTCTTGATTTGAGGTAAGACATTATGACAGGTGAAACACCTGGAACCGAAAAGCCCTTACTGTTCCGGTGAAACTGGAGTCGCCTCGTTTGTGTGTGTGTTGTTTTTATTTCCAATGTCACCTCAATTCCTAGTCTTGTCTTTTTAAACCCACATTGTGCAATTATTTTGGTCTTTCTTATTGCAGCTTTGGTGTAGATGCCATTGTGTACTGACGCTTTAATATGTTTTTGTCCTTGCCGCTATGGTATACTTTGTCACGCCATGCTGTAAACCTCAAATTCCCGCCTCAAACACTTGTACGCTTCGTATCCCAGAGCCAAACAACTGTGCGCCTCACATTACGCGTACGACTTAAAGTCCCTTCCAAACCACCGCAAGCCTCAATTGTCCACTCTTAAATACTGTACACTTCACAGTATCGCCCTGGACCACCCTTAACCTCAAATTCCACTGTTCTCTTCCAAATTCCAATCCTAACTAATTAAAGTCTGTCAGTAACTAGTATACGTCTCAAATACCCACCCCGAACAAATGTGAGGTCTCCAATTTCACACACAAACAAAAAAAAAAAAAATGCACATCTCAAACTCCTGAAAAGCCTGAAACTCTCATCCCGAACCACTGTACAGACTCAAATCCCCGCTCGAACAAGTATACACTTTTAATTCCTCCAAATCAACTGAACACCCAAAGTTCCCGCCACGAAACACTACATATCTAAATATCCAAAAACGAACCAATTCACGCCTTATTTACTGCCCGAACTAATATGCAACTCAAATTCGCTACTCAAACCACTTTTTACCTCAAATACACACCCCAGACCATTGCATGCCTCAGAATTCTTACTCAATAATTGTTAACCACGTCCCGCCAACACCTTTGAACGCCAAAACATTCCCGCACCAAACATTTGTACATCTCAAATTCCCGCCTGAATATCTACACCTTAAATTCAAAACCGAACATAAGTGCACCTTAAATTCCCGCCCGAACATCTGTGCATCTCAAATTCCCATCCGAACTTACGTACACCTCAAATTCCCGCCTGAATATCTACACCTCAAATTCCAGACCGAACATTTGTACACCTCAAATTTCAACCCGAACTTCTGTGCACCTCAAATTCCCACCCGAACTTATGTATACACCTCGAATTCGGGCCTAAACATCTACACCTCAAGTTACAGTCCGAACATTTGTACACCTCAAATTCACGCCCGAACTTATGTACAACTCAGATTCCCGCCTGAATATCATTTGTACACCTCAAATTTTCATCCGAACCTATTTACAACTTGAATTCCCGCCTGAATATCTACACCTCATATTACAGTCCGAACATTTTTACACCTCAAATGCCCACCCTAATTTATGTACAACTCAGATTCCCGCCTGACTATCATTTGTACACCTCAAATTTCCACCCGAACTTATGTACAACTTGAATTCCCGCCTTAATATCTACACCTCAAATTTCCACCCGAACTTCTGTGCACCTCAAATTTCCACCCAAACTTATGTACACTTCAAATTCCCGGCTGAATACCTACACCTCAAATTCCAGTCCGAACATTTTTACACTCCAAATTTCCATCCGAACTTATGTACAACTCCAATTCCCGTCGGAATATCTACACCTCAAATTACGGTCCGAACATTTGTACACCTCAAATTACAGTCCGAACATTTGTACACCTCAAACTCCCGCCCGAACTTATGTACAACTCAAATTCCCGCCTGAATATCATTTGTACATCTCAAATTTCCACCCAAACTTCTGTGCACCTCAAATTTCCACCCAAACTTCTGTACACCTCAAATTCCCGCCTGAATACCTACACCCCTAATTCCCGTCGGAACTTCTGTGCACTTCAAATTTCGGGCAAGACACATTATTATTGACTCTTAGACACAACAACAGTTCATATTGTTAGCTAAAATCGTATGATTTCATGGTCGAAGTATCATTTAGTCTCAATATAATTTACGAAACGAGAATTTGTTTTTTAGAGATGCAAATAAAACAATAATAGTGAGGGATTGTTCGCGATTATTGCAAAGGCCCTTTATCTGTGCTTACAATTTATTGTGTATGTTAAACTTGCAGACACATTCATCGTTCATGACAACTCCAATAGAATCGTGCTACCAATTTGCTGCAGTGCATGAGCAACAAGGAACGGAGTAAAACGGAAACCAACATCCGGTATTGTCATTAGTGAAGTTCCGGATCAGTGAAGAAGAGAACGGTGCTATATTTAACGGCAGCTTGGCTCAATTTTACCATACCGTAATTGTTATCATAATCTACCCACCACAACACGTGCAAAGAACAGTGTTGTCATTATTAATGTGAAAGTGTTTTTTTTCGAATGCTCAAATTGTCACAAAGTGGCAGAACTCAGTTGCTTTATCGTGGTTTTTTTTTCAATGGGAACTTATACATGCAAACCGTCAGATAATATTATAGGGAGCTGGTTTAGGCGATAACACCGTGCAAAAAAAATACAGAAACGAATATCCCAACATATTTTNATTTATCCATGCGCGAAATTTGTTCCGGGGGAAAATCGAAACAATTTCAAATCTAACTTTCAGCTCAGATTTCTATTGAAAAACTGGAATCACCCTATAGACATATCATACGCAATTGTATTGATACTAAATTGTGGAATAAATTTGAAGTGTTTGTTAAAATGTCAAAGTACTACTTTGTTTGCCAATCAGCACGCGACAATACGCTGTTCAAACTATTGAACGAAATTGTGTGGACTGTCGATAAGGCGGGCATTTTTAATTTTAATTATAAATTATAAGTTAAAAAAGAACATAAGAGGCAGAGAAAACATAAATATAAGTATTGAACTGTTTTTGTATGATATTTATGATCTATTTGAATGACACAGCTTTGCAAGCAAACAACATAATGCGCGCTAATACCATACAAAAACAGTTCAATGCTTAAGTAACCGCTTAAGTAGTTATAGTGATGGCACGGCTCCCCACGTCCCGACAGACGAGACAACATGCTTCTTCTTTGTTCATTAGCTGGCTAGATTCTCTCTCTCTCTCTCTTAGCGGTATATTCTGTGCCCACACACATGTAATGTAAAACAAAAAAGCGGCATAAATTCCGGACCCGCATAATTTAAGAAATTAGCGGTAGGCACCTTACTCACACAGTATTAGAAATTAGTGGTACAATTATTTACAACAAAATTGAAGACGTTTCCGGTTTATATCGGTCCCTTATGTTAAAGAAATTAGTGGTGCACATATATACCGGACCTAAATATTAAAAAAGAAATAAGAACTTAACTCTATAAATTGGGCCTATATATTTTAAGAAATTGGCGGTATATACCTTAACCACAAAATTAAAGATATTAGCGGTTTATATCGGTCTCTCAAAAATTGAAGAAATTAGCGTTATACCTCGGTCCCTACAAATTTGAGGAATAAGTGGTGTTTACTGGACCTGAATATTTAAAAACTATCAGTGTTTACCGGACCAAAATAATGTATTATACCGGAGCGACGTTATGTCAGAGAAGCAACATACACCGGACCGACATAATGTCAGACAAGTTACATACACCGGACAGACATAATGTCATAAAAGTTACATAAACCGAACCGTCATAAGGTCAGACAAGTTACATAAATCGGACAGACATAATGTCATAAAAGTTACATAAACCGAACCGTCATAAGGTCAGACAAGTTACATACTCCGGACCGACATAATGCCAGAAAAGTAACATACACCGGATAGACATAATGTCAGACAAGTAACATACACAGGACCGACATAATGCCAGAAAAGTAACATACACCGGATCGACATAATGTCAGACATAATGCCAGACATGTAACATACACCGGATAGACATAATGTCAGACAAGCAACATACACCGGACCGACATAATGTCAGTCAAGTTACATACACCGGACCGACATAATGTCAGACAAGTTACATACACCGGACCGACATAATGTCAGTCAAGTTACATACACCGGACCGACACAATGTCAGACAAGTTACATACACCGGACCGACATCATGTCATACAAGTTACATAAACCGAACCGACATAAGGTCAGACAAGCAACATACACAGGACCGACATAATGCCAGACATGTTACATACACCGGACAGACATAATGTCATACAAGTTACATAAACCGAACCGACATAAGGTCAGACAAGCAACATACACCGGACCGACATAATGCCAGACATGTTACATACACCGGACCGACGAAATGCCAGACATGTCACATACACCGGACAGACATAATGTCATACAAGTAACATAAACCGGACCGACATAATGTCGGACAAGTTACATACACCGAACCGACATAATGTCAGACAAGTAACATACACCGGACCGACACAATGCCAGACATGTTACATACACCGGATAGACATACTGTCATACAGGTTACATAAACCGGACCGACATAATGTCAGACAAGTTACATACACCGGACCGACATCATGTCAGACAAGTTACATACACCGGACAGACATACTGTCATACAGGTTACATAAACCGGACCGACACGATGCCAGACAAGTTACATACACCGAACTGACATAATGTCAGACAAGTAACATACACCGGACCGACACAATGCCAGGCATGTTACATACACCGGACAGACATACTGTCATACAAGTTACATAAACCGGACAGACATAATGTCATACAAGTTACATAAACCGGACCGACACAATGCCAGACAAGTTACATACACCGAACCGACATAAGGTCAGACAAGTTACATACACCGGACCGACATAATGCCAGACATGTTACATACACCGGACAGACATAATGTCATACAAGTTACATAAACCGAACCGACATAAGGTCAGACAAGTAACATACACCGGACCGACATAATGCCAGACATGTAACATACACCGGATAGACATAATGTCAGACAAGCAACATACACCGGACCGACATAATGTCAGACAAGTTACATACACCGGACCGACATAATGTCAGACAAGTTACATACACCGGACCGACATAATGTCCGACAAGTTACATACACCGGACCGACACAATGCCAGAAATGTTACATACACCGGACAGACATAATGTCAGACAAGCAACATACACCGGACCGACAAATTACTTTCTATCACTTTATGGTCGTCGTGGAAGCGTCCAACACTTAAATGAACATCACGGTGAAGTGTAAAATTTTTGTGCTTTTTTTTTCAAATACATAATTGATTATGTTGTCGTTTATCCGTGGGAAGATACATGTAAGTACATCTGTAAGTAAAGGAACAGGAAAGCATGTGTCGTTAGGTCTACACATGCGTATATCACAAGGCATTAGTCCCTTTGGTGTCAGAGTTAATCGGGATTTCTTTAAGGTCAAAAGACCTCTTGAACAAGAGCACGTCTAGGGTTTAGTGTCCCCATGGGCATATTTACGGAATCTGTTCACTAAACTAGTTAAGACAGGACATTTAACGATAAAAGAACCACGTGTAGCACTAAAGATATCCGTGGCTCTCCTACGGTACATGCATGTAGTTCACCTGTTTTGTATTCAGCACATGTCCAATTCGAGTACATTTCGTGTAGCAAAATAAAAATAAAATTAAACATTTCTCCCCTGATGATCGTTTCTATCTATAGCTAAGCGTAAACCTTACTTTAGGTAGCAAATGAATAACGATTTTGTGTTTTATCAAAGGAAAAAAAGAATTTTTCGGGTAATATATTTATACGTTGAATATCGAAAAAAATATTTGTATTTGTATACAAATAATAGCGATTTTTGCACAATCAAAATACACGTTTTTCGGTATTTATTGTCTAACCCAAAATATAATCATGGTTATTCCTTTTAATTGAATTTAAAAAGATTCACAGAACTTTTCTTTCATAGAAAATAAAGTTGTATTCATTTATGATAAAACCGAGAGAGTTTTGCACAAAATACAACATTGTGCTGGCATTTCATCACAGGGCAACTTCAACCATTCAGACGGTAATTAAAAAATTTGCGCCAAACATTTCAGTACACAACGTCATCACTTTTTTTGTTATCGTTTTGAGCCTAAACGATATAACCTGAGGAAATAATAAAGATCAAACTCTAAAAACGATATGGCGAATAAATCAATGAATGTGACCGGGTACAAACTAAACTAGACCTCATTAGGGAACGGTACAAACAACAAAAGCAAATCTCATAAATAAATCTTATATTTTACATACAAATTGGGAGAATGCGCATGTTCCGGAAGTGTGAGTGTTTCCTGTACCATATGTGGCTCGGGGGATCCCGTCATCACGTCTTCCACCAAATCCAGATGAGTACATTTGTAGGTAGAGAAGCAAACATCTGAAACATAATGAATAAGATTTTAATTAAATATACACCGTTTAAGGAGACGGATTTACATAAGTACTTTGTACCTGTTTCTGGATCCATTTCTGTATTTAAAACCATGTACTTGTGTAATCTAACATCAATAAAATAAAGTTTAAACTAAATATACACCCAATAGCATAGGTGGGGATGATAACGTTAAATGTCCAGACTGTTGATTGACTTATCTCGGGTAGGAACCTGTTATTATACCAGTTCAAGCAGTTAGCTAATCAAATCAATCAGCTTTTCACAAAGACCGAAGAGGTGGAGCCCGAAAGCACGGACTCAACGCGCCACCTTTTCTCGTTTCGCCGCAATCGGGAGACGATGATTCGAACCAGGATCTCCAAACGACGACGGTCTTACAGGCTTATAGACATTTTCAGGTTTGCCTGTTTCAGTTAAGCTGCTAGGATTCCCGGAAGAAGCTCCATCATTTCTTTGTTAAGGTTTGTATATTTTACTATGGTAATATTGTTTGTATATGTTACTATTGTGATAGCATTGTTTGTATATGTTACTATGGTGATAGCATTGTTTCGGTGTTTAACCTAAATATAACCATGCCTTATGTTCCTCAGTTTAAAACGTATCCTCATTGAAATTGTCATCAGTTTTGGCGTTAACAACGTCCTGGCTTCAGCCAGCTGCTAGTTCCGTAATACAATACAATACGTGTAGTACTTGCACCAGCAACTAAAGGGCTGATCTAAATCGAAACGAGAATTGTCTCTGAAAGGTGTTCAGGAGCACATCCACTCACTATTGGGAGGCCCAACACAGAAGCGTATGTGTTCAGTACAACTACACCAAATGGGGCCCAGCCGGCCTCTTTGTTTTAATTTAGAGGCTCAGTTTAGCTTAGCATACCTCTATTATATTAGCGCTTAACGCCGCCGCCTTGTATGACTGTACCGTTACAATGTACGTATGAAGGTGTAAAGTAGACGAGTACAAAACTGTTGGCATAACGAGAACATTATGTTTAGATGTATTATTTTTCCTGAGAAATCACGGACATACCTTTGTGTCACCAAGTCAGCTAGTATCATACTTTATGCCTACTCCACATAAAACTCGACACATATATAGAATTGAATAAGGCCATCATAAGATGACAATTTATTATAATGACATCATGACAAAAACTATGAAAATGATGCTTACTGTCAATTTACATCCTTAGGTGGGGATTCGACAGAATTACGCTTACGCCCACACCAACACATATATATAAATCACAAAACAAACAATATTAAAAAGGGTGGCATGTAAGAGTGGGTTTTTTAATAAGGCAAATTTGGTATAAATTTCTAAAAAGATGCTGCCACAAAATGGCTTCGTTGAAAATTTTCTTAAAGATGAAGAAAGAGGCCTACAGCCAATCAGAATGTAGCGTGGGATGTTAGCCAATCAAAAACCTCATAACAATGGAGGCACCAAGAAGGGGGAGCGGCACCATAAGGGGGCTATGTTCGTAGCAACCTTTTAACAATACTTGTCAAACAGTCTACAGTCTAATGGAGGGTTTATGTGTCGCGACATAAAATCAGCTATGTATATAACTTGCATTAATGCCTACACCACATAAAACTCAACACATATGTAGAATTGAATGAGGCCACACAAGGAACTTGATGAAAATATAAACCCCATAAAAATCCCTACAACAATGACGTTATTTAATAACAATTGTTTCTCAGCCGTGTCCTACATTGTCAAATGTTTACTTTACAGCTTCGATGTTTTTTTTATGTTTTTCTAAAATAGATTATGTTACTGTTATTATTACAAAGAATGTTACCCTGAAAACGACCCGTAAGGGTTTAGTACGTTATATTGTCTGTCACTCCTCTCCATTCCTGGGATAATATTATCTAGTTTAACAGTCAATACATCATCTTAACCATTGAAATCTGTACATATGACATTTTGTGTGCTAACAGTAGCATGCTAATATTAGCTGGGGCATCAATTACCAATTAGTATGCATTTAATAGCAACCTATAACTGTTTCCCATGGCTACTTAACTAAAATGATTAACAATCTCCTTGCTGTCTGCATAATTCATTAAACCGCGCATAAATTGATTTTGATTAAAACCCACGCTATCAATTTAAGGCTTATTTAGACGATGTATTTTGTTTTATTAGATAAGGTTCCACAACGAGATCTAATGCCTTTAACTTAAAGGTAATAGCTATGAAAATATCTTTAATGAAAATCAATGAGTTTTTCTCGACAAACAAACCGATTCGAGTGAACAATCTTAATTGAATTAAAATTGTTCACATGTTTACAAATATAATAAAAATTTTAGGTCAAATAACTAAACAAATTACACTATGTTACATTGCTAACATTTCTGAAATTGTGCCTGACAAATTAATCCTTTTACCCATGCAAGGAACGGGAGGCTAAAAGGATAAATTAGACCAGTTAGCATACTTCCACACATATCCTAGAGGTATCAACGAACATCTTTTGACCAACCAAACATTTTATTTCGAAGACGTTTTCAGTAACATTAATTGTGGATGCAGATCTGTACTTTTTAACGTATTGAATAATGAAATTAAGTGAGTAACGACCAT
Source organism: Mizuhopecten yessoensis (assembly GCF_002113885.1). Classification (NCBI taxonomy): domain Eukaryota; kingdom Metazoa; phylum Mollusca; class Bivalvia; order Pectinida; family Pectinidae; genus Mizuhopecten; species Mizuhopecten yessoensis. The sequence goes on from NW_018406821.1 coordinate 260,852, forward strand.
TCTGATTAACTGTCTAAACCATTCGCCTGTCAAATCTACAGGAAATTATACTTCCTAAATTATGAGCCTAAAGTGATCCGGAATTAATACTTCATTTGATAGAAAGTTATTGAACTGACTGAACACAAAGAATTAAAATTCAAAAACCATTTCAAAAGCTGGAGCAATATAACAAAGGTTGTAGCCCAAGGCCGAAATTCTCGACCAACTTCCCTGAAAGGTTAATTTTACCTCTCTGTACAACATTACCAACTAAACAACTATTCTGATGAAAATCCCTCTTTTATTCATCTACAAACTGAGAAAACCTTACATCTGTACTACTAGCAAACTATACAGTTGATCTCCTATTCTTATCGGAAACCAAAATAGACGATAGCTTTCCTGATGCACAATTTAGCGTAAATAACTACCACCTGTGGAGAGCCGATAGAAATTCTCATGGCGGCGGAATTGCAGCATATCTGCGTTCGGACTTACCAGGACATCGGGTAAAATACATAGATTTTCAGCACATAGAATCAATTTCAGTTGAACTATCATTAAATAATTTGAAATGGTTAATTCAAGGAGTCTATAGACCTCCTAGCATGAAAGAAAACACATTCACAGAAGACTTTTGTAAGACTTTTGACCGCTGTACCACGAAATATGACAATCTGATGGTTATAGGTGACATCAACTATGATTTGTTATCTGATAAAGGAAACCCATTACAAAATGTATGTGATATTTTTGACTTATCAAATCTTGTGAAAGCCCCAACCTGTCATCCTAAAAACACAGAACCTAGCCTTATCGATGTAATTTTGACAAACAAACCAAATCTAACAGGTAAAATTTGTAACTTTGATACAGGAGTCAGCGATGTACATAATATTATTGCAGTTCAACTACGGAGTAAGATCACTGTGAGAAAACAGGAATGGATGTCGTACAGAAGTTTTAAACATTTTAATATCGAAAATTTTCATAACGACCTATACAATGCAAAACTTGACGACATAGCCAAACACGAAAACATAAACACGGCTTACAACCAATTCAGCAACACACTAACACGCATAATAGACAAGCACGCACCAATGAAAAAGAGAAAACCACGAATAAATCAAGCACCCTTCATGAACAAGAAACTACGACAGGAAATATATCACAAGAAAATGCTACACAACAAATTCACATCGAACCGTTCAGGCCACAACTGGGAAAATTATAGAAAACAGAGAAATAAGGTCACTAAATTAAGAAAACAATCAATAAGACACTATTTCATAGACAAATGTACAGGGGGGCAAAACACGCAAAACTTTTGGGACACAATTAAACCTTTTATAACCAACAAAGGAAATCAAAAACAAATTGACATCGTCCTAGATGAAGAGAAAATAGTTAATGAGCAAACAGAAGTAGCAGAAATTTTTAACAACTTTTTTGTTAACGTAGCAAAAGAAATAGGTACAAACAGCATCGACATAAACAATACCCACCCTAGTTTACAAAAAATCACAGAAAACCAGAAACACAACACTCAAATGAGTCAATTCAAATTTAAACCAGTAGACGAACAATTCATACATAAACGATTTAACAAAATAAACCACAAGAAAGCAACGGGCTATGATAACATATCGCCTAAATTATTACGTTTAGCACAACCCGCCATCACTAAACCAGTCACTACACTTGTCAATACCGCCCTATCCACCTCCACCTTTCCAGACAACCTAAAATCAGCACAAGTCAGACCAATACACAAGAAAAACAGTACACTTGACAAAGGCAACTACAGACCCGTCAGCATTCTCCCGGCACTTTCCAAGATTTTTGAGAGATCCCTACATTCCCAACTCAGTGACTTATTTGATGACGTTTTTCACCCTTATCTCTCTGCATTTAGAGCAGGATATGGGTGTCAAACCGCATTACTGAGAGTCATCGGGACTGGAAGATGGCACTAGACCAAACAGTATGTAGCCTGCATACTGATGGATCTCTCAAAGGCCTTTGACTGTTTGCCCCACAACCTTCTTCTTCTCAAACTCCAAAATTATGGTTTAGATCAGTCGGCAACAAATTTACTTCCAGACTATTTACGTAATAGAAAACAATGCGTCAAACTTGGCAAAACCACTAGCACATTTCAAAATTTATACAAGGGGGTACCCCAAGGATCAATTTTAGGCCCTATTCTTTTCAACCTTTTTATCAACGACATATTCCATTTCATAGAACATAGCAACATGTACAACTATGCCGACGACAACACACTCAGCAAAGCACACTCCTCACTGGACATAGTCAAATCTTCACTACAGACAGACAGCGACGCACTAATACACTGGTTCGCAGACAACCACATGCAGGCAAATCCAGACAAATTCCAGGCAATGGCTATAGGCAAAAAAACACAACAAGAAAATATCACATTTAGTTTAGGACAGAACAATTTGATTAACTGCGAACCAGAAGTGAAATTGCTAGGTGTCACAATAGATTTCCAACTAAACTTTCATACACACATCTCAAACACTTATAAAAAAGCATCTAGACAATTAAACGTATTAAAACGAATAGGCAGACACTTAAACAGACTAGGCAAACTCACTATATATCACTCATTCATCCTCTCAAACTTTAACTTCTGTCCCCTCACATGGCATTTCTGTGGCGAAACAAACACAAAAAATGGAAAAAATTCAGGAAAGGGCACTCAGATTCATATACGACGACCACACATGTACATACACAGTTTTATTGGCCCGCTCAAAATTACCATCCCTCAAAATTAGACGCCTCAGAAATTTTGCAATCGAAGTATATAAAATTACAAACAAACAAACACCCACATACCTGCATGACCTCATCAGTACCACACAAAAGCCATACTCCTTTAGATACCACAACACAGCAGACATACCACAAGTAAGAACAACCAAATTTGGCAAACATTCTTTTCGATCTGAAGCACCAAAAATATGGAATTCTCTGCCAGACCACTTTCGAACAGCAACAACACTTTCGCAATTCAAAACACTTATAAACAGCTGGTACGGACCACAATGTGAATGTGTCACATGCAAACAACCTACATAATATACCACACAACAACATAGCATTACTTGTTACTCTCATACAAGTACACAAGGTTTTTAAATAGTCTTTTACACCCCATGTTTTTAGACTGATATCTGCTATTTTAAACAGCTACTTGTGTACATGTGCTTTTAATAAATGATAGTGCTAACCTAGTTGAAAATGAAATGTGATGTATGAGTGAAGTATTGACTTTGTAGCTGTTTTATTATGCAATGTGTATGTCCTGTATGTTAGTCGGTTTTAATAGCTCCTTAGAGCTAACGTTGTATTGTTATACCATGTACCGACTCTAAATAAAACTTTTGACTTTGACTTGACTGTACCCCTACAGAAATGTTTAGTTGAGGGCTAGTTAGGGGCTGTATAGCGGATAGCTGTCGGCTACCTATTCTCCCCAAAAAAGTTGAGTGCCAGCAGTTGAGCAAACCTGGCTCAACTTTTTCAGTAAGCCCTCAACTACCTTACAAAGGTATCCCTCAACTAGCCCTCAACTTCAGTTAGCCGAACAGTTGAGTATTTAGACTTCAATTTCTTATCAGTTAGCCAAGTAGTTGAGCTTTTGAACGTAAACTTTCCTTCTGCATACAGAGTTGAGCGTTAGGTTGAGCAATTGGACTTGAACTATTTTTCTGCCACTGAACCTAGCTTTAGTTGAGCGTTTAGTTGAGCCAATGTACTTAGCAAATCTACAAATGAACTACTGAGCTGTAAAGTAAAGTACACATTCTGTACTTTAAATAATTCTCCTTTTAAACAGTTTGAGTTAATAAATATTGTATTATGCAACCAGGTATAAATGTTATAGTATATATACTAAAACACAACCCAGATTACAAAAAAAAAAAAAATAACCAGAAAATTTGAAAATAATTAAATAATAGAGGTGAATGAGGATATTGGATAAGGATTAACACTTCCTGCTCCACATGCAATAATGTAAATCACTTTTATTTCATAGGGATACATTTTCCAATAAATTCTCAAAAGGTGTTGTTCACAAATTTAAGTTCTTCGCGTTGTTGTTTTGCTTACATAATATGTCCATCACTTGAAATTTTGTATATATACTTGTGGAATCATGTACTCACAGATGTGCCAATAAAGAGCAATTCAGTATTAAAGAAATTCCCAATGAAATATAAGTAATTCACAGTATGTACATACCCCTCATGAGATCCTTTATGTACATGCATATACCAGGTAGTGAAGACGGAAGCATTTTTACATTTCTTTCCCTTTATTTGTAACTGAACATACTGTATATTGCATAAAAAGTGCTTGCAAAATGTTTAATATCTTTACATACATCAATATATCAGTAAAATTCACACATTTTATATTCATAAGTAATTAACTCAGACCCAACATTTTCATTTCCTTAATATTGTACACAAAGCCACAATTTTGTTAACACTTCGCTGATATTGTCTTTCCACATCACACAATCATAGATTTAATCCAAACATGTATACAGCCTATAGCTACAGGTACATGTACAATGTATCTATAAATGTTTTCATTCTTGATTTCTGGTAGTCAAATAGTGTTGAGATTTTCAACTCCACGGTTTAACACTACAAAATCATTTTGCAATTAACATACATGTATACAGTATGAATATAATTAATATGTACAGTATCTATGTATCAAATACCTAAAACTTTTGAATTTTTTGTTTATGTAAGAAAATATTTATTATATTTTCAAAAACCGAGTGTTAAAATATCACAGTCATTAATTAGTATAGTGTACAGTAATTCAAATGCATTTTTCAATGGCAATTGTGCTTTTTTTACAAGTTTATTTCCATTTGATTTGGTTCCTCACAAACGTAGACCGTCTCCTCAACACAAACACATGCACACATTGACAAAATGCTTTCCACATGTACAATCTCTATCAAATTGTCAGTGTTCGTACTGGTTTTTAACACATGTATATGTTTCAATGAGATCCCTAGGAAATTGTCAATGTCAAAATCTTGTGAATGTTGGCCAAACTGACCTATTTTCATGCATTCCAACTTCTTGACACAGCAAACTACCTGATGGCCATCACCTTCATTTTCTGACGAGTGCACTGCATACCAGCAAACATAGCCATAGCGTGCCTTTCTAGTTTGATCTACATACTTCACAGTAAAATAATTTCGGACTTGCACTCTCGAGTAAGCCATGGAGTGGTAGATCTGACCTCGTAGTGACATCCGGTTGAAGAAAGACAGAGTTTCTATCCGATGACCAATGAAGTCTATCAGTGCTTTATGCTCATGAGCTGTCAAGTTTTTCTTATAATCTTTACCTAAAAAGTGATACACTGTCATATGGTGTAAATCTTTGGGATCACGTTTCCTCATTTTGCAGATAAATTCATACATCTGTGATTCACGGTCTATTTGGCAGGCTAATGAAGGAAGTGTCTGGAAAATGTTTACTGCATTTGCTACCTGCAAGTCCACATACTGCGTTCCATGAAAAAGTTTCAATTCACCATTAGCATTTTCAAATGGGAAACATGAATGTACCCACAATGGTCCAATGTCACGAACACAGTCAGTTAAATGCAACAATGCATGTAAATTCAAAGTATAGTATTTCTCTCCATACAATGATTCGAACATATGAACAAAGAAGCAGAGCAGTTTTTGCGAAATTTCCAAGTCGCTCTCACTAAAACTATCACTGCACAAAAGGAAGATGGCTTCTACCAATGCTGAATAGTGATACAGATACATTGTGCTCATTATATCCAGCATGACAGGTATAGAGTAGAACAGTAACCAAGATCGCAACTCTGAGGCTTTCCGGTATTTAAAGTGCTGGGATATTGATCTTGGCACCCTAGACATGGTTGAGGGTGGTTTAATTTTCGACAATCGCTGATCTACAACATCCACATGGGCGTGCAAGGAAAAAGGCTGTAAAGAATTTAATGATCCAAACCATAAATCAATCAACCGTTTTGTTACACCTTGTAATATGCAGTGCATGTAGTCGACACTTACTGATCTGACAAAATCAAAATATTTCATTGACATAAAGAATGACGGTCCTTTAAAACCTTTATATGCTGAATTGGTCTGAAATGCTTGATGAGCATCTGTAATGCACATTTCTGAAGTTCGTTTTGGTTCTGCAGGATTTTCTTCATCATACGGAAATATATGAATATTGCCACCTTTAAGAGTTCTATGATTTTTCCCTGGCTGTCTGCACCTTAAACAACTATATTTTCCATTAAACTGAACCATATTTAAAACTGCACTTTTTGCAGGAAGATCTGCTGTCAGACATAATAGGTAAGCATAGCATGTTTCACTTGTACCTTTTACTGATATTTCAATTCCTTTTTCAAGTTTGTCTAGGCTCTTGTGTAACGGTTCAGTGAAAGTTGGCATAAAAGGTTTTGATTCTCCAAACCACAGTCCGCAGAGTATCATATTTTCTCGACGTTTTCTGATTTTGAAAGGGAGTTCATTGATCATCATGTACGTTGGCCAAATTGACATTTTCGAACTTTTAAAGACTGGAATTCCATCTGTATTCAACGTGAAAGAAATGTTATATGGAAACCTTTGTGATAATGGTCCTTCATTATCTGCTAGAGCTTTGTATATTTTGCTGTCATATATATCTTCAATGTTGTCTACTTTTTTTAATCCTTGTAAATCTTTTGTAAAGTAGTTCCACAAAATTTTCCCTTTGAAATAAATTTGCAATCTGTGTTTCAACTGGCACTTCTATGAAGTAGGATTTGCTTCTGTTCTTGTTCAAATCTTTCAGACAATGGGTATTGCTGCAATTATTGGCATTCTTGTCAACACATGTCATGCAGAAATTGCAGTAATAATGTTTGACTACAGGAGAGTTCACATTTACTCCTTAAGGCTGGGTGTGGAACAATGCAATGAAATGCAATCAGAGTAAGCAGATCTGCAAGCTGAGCACCTGTTATGCTGTGGTGTATAGCATATAGCCATATCATAAGAACACTTATTTTAATTGGCATATAGTGTCCTGGGTAAATTTTCTCTTCTGTCAAATCTTCGGTATTCTCATTTTCTTCATTTTGTGTAGAGTCGTCTCCAAACGGTTCATAATCTTCGGAAAAATGTTCATCTGTAACACACTCATCCATATCCTCAAATAGCTCGATTCCAGTTGTCATTTCCATTACATCTTCCACTTTATGATTATAAATGAAACTGTTTAGTTCTTCTTCAATATCAAAACCTTGATCACTGTCATCTGTTGTGAAAGTACTTTTAATTTCACAAAATTCTGATCTGTGATCTGTTACATCTGGAGGCAAATCTTGGGAGTTGTTTAGTAATGATGCTTCTTCAGGTTCCTCTTGATATAGGCTTGATTCAGAGCTGCCAGAAGTACTGGTTACATGTTTCCTGATGTGTTGGTGTGTACTTTCATCTTCACATAAAAGATCAAAGATATCTTCACTTGAATGTTTGCTGCTTGAAGATTCATCAATTGGAATTGATACTGTTTCATATGTTTTGTATTTGGAACGATATGACCTTGGTCTTACAAATCCAAGTACATTTCGTTTCTTGGCAGACTTGCACTCGTGTTCCATGCCTGAAAAATAGAAAGAATTATGTCAAAGACCCATAGCTCTGCAAGTAAGGGTCTATACATGTGTGCCTCTAATTTAATATGCATAATTTTATCATATCAAGATGTATATGCATGCACACAAAGTTTTTAGGCCCATTTTTTTTTTTATTGAGTTAAGGTTTAAATAAATAAAGTTATATTTTAATTATAATGTGTGCGTAATAGTATTAGTTATGTTTTTCACAAATTTATACCAAGAATCACACTGCCACTTGTTTATTGGTTTTCTTTTGCAGCATTTAAATCATAGTCCACTGATATAAGTGACACAATATATGTTCATCAAAATTTTTTTCTTTAATTTATACAAGCGCATATACTTAATTTGTACAAAATCAAATACTTACCAACGCTTCTTAGTCTTTGTTCACTTTTCTTGTTGAGAGACAATAGTCAAAGCACGGAATAAGTTTCAAGTCCGTGGTCAAAGCACTTAATAGTTAGGACACCGATTGTAACCAATCCATAGAAGCATCTCTCACTGTAATTCAAGGTAAAAATACATTTATCATAATTTATTAATTATAATTACATGCAATGAAATTCATTTACACATGTGATGCAGGAAAAGTGTCCATGTGAAATCATAACAGTAAATAAAGGAATGGTGCATACAGTGCACAAAAACGAATACCCGTAAAGGGCGGTTAATTAATAGGTCTGGATTACATTGATGAAAACATGTTCCTAATATGTACTTTCTGTTATGATTCCGTGTTGACGCCTTTGACAGGTAAAAAGACTCAAATTTGTTTTTAATGTAATTGTTTACGTTTATATGGTTTTAAAAGGCCCAGTATCACGTCACCCCAATTCAGTTATCTTCATGTGGTTGTGTGAATAATGGTAACATTTCAAATTATTTTTCTTGATAAAAGCAGCTCATTTAGAAAATTAACATTGAAGCTAATTATAAAATAAACTTAAAAATACAAAACAAGCCTTTATCTTCTTTAAAACGTTTCAGTTTAAACATAGTCTGTGGGAATTTGTTCGAAATCGGTGATGGGTCGTTTAGTTAGGGATCAACAAATGACAGTAAAAGATCATGCGGTCGTGGATCGTGTGATGTAAAGCATACGTCGAATTTGGGAGTACGCCAAATTTGAGTGACGTGACTCTACCGAGATAAAAACAAATTTTGCTTATAGCACGGACTTAAATAATCTAATTCCGTGCTCATAGTTATAATTTACTACTACAGGCCTATTTGATAAAAAAATCCGATTCCTATGGTCGTAGTGCACGTGCTGCTAATTCATGTCGCAGATTTATTAAAGTACAGTATTACAATATAGTGATACATGTATATTAATAAGATTTAAATCCTTACCATATGTCGTGGCAATTTCCTTTTTGTATTGCACAAGTCATCCATCAGTTCCCTCTGTTTACACTGTGTCCGATTACATTCATCAGAACTGCTCACATAAACGCTTGAAGTATCGACTTCACGGGCTTCGAATGTCAAGCGTTTTTAGAACTACGATAACATTTTAATTTCTCGTTTTTCTGCACCTGCCCGGAATTCCACCAATCTTTGATTACTTTCACAATTTTATGATTGAGAAAGGTCTGAAACATATACTTAGATATATCTAAGTATATGTTTCAGATCTTTCTCAGTCATAAATATAAATATATATAGGACCCAGCGTTGTAAATCCAAACAAAATGCAATTCACACACACTCGGAACTCCTCGTGTGATTGATATCTGCCGAGGTTTGCCGATCGCAAACAACCATGCTGTCACGAAACGCTTGAATTCAATGAAAAGGTAAACCTAGTAATTACAAGCATCTGCCTAACCACGATTGAGTCACAGAGGCTGCAAACATTTAAAAAGTTCGTTGCGTGATAAAAACTGAGCAAAAATGAGTGATCTTTTCTCAAAGTTTGATTCAAAATTTGACATCAGCAAGGTACAGACAATTGTCAAAGATATCCCGTGTGCTGAAGGCAATGATTGGTTGGTCATTTTGTGGCAAGATTTGAAGTTTGGAGTGATAAACATCGACACCGCTCTGAATGAGTTGAAAGAAGATCATCATCCCGGAGATGAACTCCAGTTTGGACAATTGTTATACAGCCCATATGGACCAGAACTCCTCTCTGCGGTTTTTATAACTAGAGGTAAATACTTGATACTGCATAAGGATATCTATAATCTAACTCTGCTTTCACTTTTTATGTTGGACATGCATGCATGTCTCCCTCAGCTGGATCCAATTTCTAAAACCTTTTTGTGGACTCTGTTGGACCTGTTACAGGAACAAAAGAATTTTGCCCACAAAGCAATTTAACCATTACTGGGTTATATTTGTAGCTCCCTAAGACACGACCCATGAGATATTTTTAAAAAATGAAAAAGGTCCCCAGGGCCTGTGCTATGAACTATTCAGTGATGCCTTCCAAAGGTGTACGACAGGGTTCACTTTTTTGTCCAAAAAACTATCAAATCAATGTTTTACGCTATCAAATAATATTATATTATTTAAAGAAGGATCTTCTGCAAATTATGAACTCAAATATGTTACAAAAAATTGCATAATAAAAAAAAAAAAAAATCTTAAACTCTAGAAATGTTGGTATTTTCATACATTTTTTTGCTACATCAATTGCTTTACGGTAGTAAAACACCAATTTCCGGTTCTTGTACACCAAAAATCTTTTAGTATTATTTGGTGCATTATGTTGAGATACGATAGTGAAAATTTCAGAAAATTTGAGAACCGGTAAATTTGTCATATAAATGTCAAATTGTAGCAACGTCTATATCCAAATAAAATCCAACAACCTTATGATCTATAGTCATGTTTGATAATTTAACAATATGTCGCACCAATTTATTATCGCAACTGATCAAATTTTCATCAATAAGATCTGCTGCTCATGATGAGCTCAATTATAAAGCTAGATGTTGCAAAATAGAAAAGTTATGCAGTCTCACACACATAAACGTTTAGTATGTTATGTACATTTTTAGTTGTTTCGCATCTTTATGAAAGTGATATACATATTTCCGGTTTTTGTACACCAACATACTTTGGATATTATTTGGCACATTATGTTGACTGACGATAGTAGAAATTTCGAAAAAATCGGTATGCGGTAAATGTGTCATTTTAAGGATAATATGTGTATGACCAATGTCAAAATAAACTTCAATAACTTCAGGTTAATGCAAGTATTTCATAATTAACCCAAAATCATTCCAATATACTATCATGGTGGATGATATGGTTCATAGTAGAGTATGACTGTTTAACTAAACTAGGTAGTTAAAGGGGAGGAATACAGCAAAAGTTAGGCAATTTGTCAGAACATTTGGTGAACCAGTATAATATGTTGAAGATATGTTAACCCATCACATTGTTTCTTTTTAGGAGAGTTATAGTTTCCAATTCATGGATTGTTGTATTTACTGTTGTTGTTTTTTAATTTGACAACACGTAGTCAAAATTGAACATTCAATTTTTTTTCTGAATTTCTCCTTTCTCAGTTCAATCTTAGGTCTTATTATTTTTTCATATTATTCCCGACAAGTAATTGACCAGAAGTGCATCAAGTGTCCACCGATAAAAACTGATATTGACTTGGAGCGCGTGATTTTTGTTGAAGGACTGGGTGTTTCTAAAAATAGAATTATGATGTGTCTCCAAACAATGCACCGTCCCACTTCCGAAGCTTTTTTTTTCTCCCAGATTACTAACACTACTGTTTTGTAAAATAATAAAACAATTGAAACCTTTAACTTCGGTCAATACCTGGATTTATCAACCCGAGAAAAGATATATTGACCTCGGAATGCGTCCTCGGTTAATATATCTTTTCCCGGGTTGATAAATTCAGGTATTGACCTCAGCCAAAGGCTATAATTGAATAATATTTCTTTTTTGAATGCATTCATAATATGCAGTCTCTGAATTTGCGAGCTGAAGGCTGGACCGGTTTAGCATCTGTTAAATGTGCATAGTATCCTAGATAATACAGTATTGATGCGACATGAGTACACATACCCGATGTTCTCTTTCCTGCAGGACACACACAATAGTATGCCTTGACAGGATCCTCTGATGCGTGTAGGTCAAACTCTATCCAGACATTGTGATTTGCCTGCGACCTGTGGCGAGAGTGTATTTGGCCTCGGAGAAGGTCATCAGCATGTTGGTACACCCATATCTCATAATCACCCCCATCCGTCTGATGTTCTGTGATATAGTCAGGTGCCAGCTTCAGCTGATATGTACCACAAGCCAAAATCGCATTGACCTGGAGATATTGACGATTTATTTTGACATTGGTCATACAACATATTATCCTTAAGATGACACATTTACCCATACAATATATTATCCTTAAGATGACACATTTACCGCATACCGATTTTTTCGAAATTTCTACTATCGTCGGTCAACATAATGTGCCAAATGATATCCAAAGTATGGTGGTGTACACAAACCGGAAATATGTCTATCACTTCCGTAAAGATGCGAAACAACTAAAAATGTACATAACATACTAAACGTTTATGTGTGTGAGACTGCATAACTTTTTTATTTTGTAACATCTAGCTTTATAATTGGGCTCATCATGAGCAGCAGATCTTATTGATGAAAATTTGATCAGTTGCGATAATAAATTGGTGCGACATATTGTTAAATTATCAAACATGACTATAGATCATAAGGTTGTTAGATTTTATTTGGAAATAGACGTTGCTACAATTTGACATTTATATGACAAATTTACCGGTTCTCAAATTTTCTGAAATTTTCACTATCGTATCTCAACATAATGCACCAAATAATATTAAAAGATATTTGGTGTACAAGAACCGGAAATTGGTGTTTTACTTCCGTAATACATTTCATGTAGCAAAAACGTGTATGAAAATACCAAAATGTTTAGAGTTTAAGATTTTATAAAAAAAAATATTATGCAATTTTTTGTAACATATTTGAGTTCATAATTTGCAGCAGATCCTACTTTAAATAATATAATATTATTTGATAGCGTAAAACATTGTTTTGATAGTTTTTTGGACAAAAAAGTGAACCCTGTCGTATACCTTTGGAAGGCACCACTAAATAGTTCATAGCACAGGCCCTGGGGACCTTTTTCATTTTTTAAAAATATCTCATGGGTCGTGTCTTAGGGAGCTACAAATATAACCCAATAATGGTTAAATTGCTTTGTGGGCAAAATTCTTTTGTTCCTGTAACAGGTCCTTTATATGTTTATCTTACACATGAAATGGGCTTTGCTTTCATTCAACCATTATATTGAGTAATTCTTTAATCCACTATATGAGTAAAGCATGTATAATATTTTGTCATCGTGATCGTTTTATTTTTGTTGGAGTTACAGCACTTATTAACTTGGAAAAATGATTGACAGCTGTCACATGTAATAAAAGTTTAAAACCTTGTTAATTTAGGCAACTTCCTTAGTATCTCATCACAATTCAAATCAGTGAAGTGATATACCTCAAATTGAACTTGTCAAATTAAAACTAGTAAACCTATGCATGTCATTTACTAAAAGCCACCAGTAGGGGAATAATATAATGGTCGCTATATGTATACATGTAATTATATATACTTTCAGAATACTTGTTGAATCAATAAATTAAAAACTATTTTCTTTGGCGCAGGTGCAAAAGAAAGTGAATTATTTAAACTTGCACAAAAGTTGACTTCAACAAAGCAGAGGAAAAGAAAAACTGGACCAGTTACAGGTATATATATATATCCACCAAGTAGGGGAGAGAATATATATAGCTAGAAGTAAACAAGATTTGGGCCATGACGGTATATGCATAGGTAGAATTCCATCCTGCTGACCGAAGGTCTTCAGTTATTATCCAGTAGGCTAGGGCTGTCATTGATGAGAAGAAACATCGAAATATTGATTGGAAAAAAATATTGATAAATCAATTTATCGACTCTCAACGAGTGTATTAAAAAAGCATGCATATTTGTGGTATTCCCACTGTACGGCATTATTTTAAACAGTCGAGTTACAAGTCAATCACTTTGTTCTTGTAAGGTTTTTCATTATATTCTGTAAATCCTCCATATAATATTTTTTTTAACCCCTAGATGTAAATTCTACTTTCTCGTGTGTAATAAAAGAAACAGTCTGACTCCGAACATGTGAAACGGCACGGAAAACTAAGAAATCTTTCAAAAACATATTATTTTGTATCAATATGCTAAATTTATATCGATATTTTTTAATCAATGTTTATTGATGATACATAAATATCGAGCCTATCTTTGACATTCAGCCCTACTATCCGGGTCATACACAAAATTCTAAAAATAAGATAGAGGAATGACAGGTGGGTTCAGTGTTCTTATTCTTTTGACGCAGGTCAATCAGATGAAACCAACGAAGTTGCTCCAAATCAGACGTCCACTAAGAAGCAGAACAAAAAGAGGGATTCCGCTACAGGTACACATTTCATCTATAGCAATTTTTACACACAAGCACGTGCGTACCATTTACCACTCTATTTTGTTGTTTACCCTTTTTCTTCAATTTTGGAGACTATAACTTTGGCCATACCCTTTAATTCCAGAATAATTGTATTATAAATGCATTTTTTAAACAAGAAATGGTTTATTTCCACCTTTCCTTTCAGTTTTAATTTCCATTTGATTGTATGTGATTCTTCTTCAGAAGACTAATTTTAACAGCAAATTTATAAGCATGAATTCAAATTCTAAAGATAATATGTTATTTAAAATTTATGTATGTAGTGGGTCAAAAGTGACCAAATTAACACATTCATTATTTTGTTAATGAGAAGAAATTCTTTTATCGGCAGTTGTGCAAGACAAAGAAAACACAGTCAGCCAAGGCCAAGGTGCTGCTTTGACCGTTCAAAAGAAAGGTATACCCATCTAAATTGAAGGATGATTGTTCGCATAAAACTCGAAATCTTATTTGTATGGTTTAAATGACTTAAAAAATGGAGACAGATGGTTTCAACACCACCTGTAGAGTGTACTATAGAAGAAACATTTGTGAAGCTGAGTTTTCGTACACTCAAAAGGAAATTGTGTAATACTTTGATCACTGCTTCATCGGTAGTCGAGGTAGCCATTTTAACACTTGATCATAACGATCGTATAGGAGACGAATTTTAATTGGTCATAATATCTTTCAAGATTTCATATTAATTTATTTTAAACTTTTGGGTCATGATAACGACCCCGTCTAGCAGTGTTCCTTAGATTTACACTATGAGATATTGCTATTAACGGGAGTAACTTAGATCTAGTTTTTCTTAGTTGATTTGATTTCTGCAATTGCCTGTACTTTCTAAAACCTTATTCAGTATAAAATAAACACCAAAATACAAATTCTTTATGTGATCTTCACTCGTTACTAGAATACATGTAGATTCATCCAAATATAAAGTTTCTATTTTGGTCACAGGTTAAGAAAGCTTTTCACCATTCAAACACTGATGTGGGATATTTTTCTTGTCAGTAACTAAAGGCTCCATAAATATTTCAAAAATATATATATCCTACTTTTCTTCTTTCAGCTCTCAGAGAAGAACAGAAGAAGAAGTCAGAATTGCGAGCAAAAACGATATTTGGAGTGATAACTAACAGCAATAATCCTGCCCCTAACAAACTTACTAACAATCAACCCTGTGCATCTGCGATTGAACTATGTGATCCTAGTATGTTGAGTGCTCCTAAAACATCAAATAGCATGCAGTCCATTGACTCCAATATAACTGATGATAATCACCATTCCAACTTGTCATTCTATGATGACAATCATTTCTTTGCCGCCACCTCCTCCTCAACAGCTAACAATAATGCTTATGCTGCTAGTTTCAACCCTTATCCAAACTATTCCCCAAGAGGTAGTTACTATGACCAGCCAGCTGTCTCAAGCATACGTCATCCTCAACCGTTGAGAAAGAATTTCGGACCATTTTCACCATCTAGCACCTACCATCTCTACAATCCATACTCTGTTGTCCCTGGTGAGGAATTTAATGGTAACACAAGTCACGTACAATCCATGGGCATGGGCACAACTGACAATCCAAATCCAAATAATGTTCTCTTAGATTTGGATGATGTGGATGAAATAGAATGCAGTTCTCGATCTGTGTTGGAAGTACTATCTAATACAAGTAGTTGCTCTAAATGCATTGAAAAGGATACAGAAATCGATGTGTTGAGTATTCAGAATGCAAACCTACGGAAAGAGCTTGCTGATGTTAAAGCATCAGCAACAAGGGAAACAGGTAACTAATTTCAAGTAGCATTGCATTGTTATGTTGGTCATTCACATGTTGGATATTTTTTTGTCAAAATATCCTGGCAATAAAAATATGAAATATATACATTTGAATCAATAAAACTCCTCAGGTGAAATTACATGCATTTGGCTGTAGAACTTTGCTATAGAATATTAGAAGAATGAGCAACAACTGTAGCATTAAATACTTAATTACAAATATGGTGCAACTTTTATTTTAGCGTTCTTCTGAAGCACAAATGTAACTATGAATAATTAGATTTATCATATACATTGTATTTGTCTAGTGCGAGATGTTAATACTTCCTTATTGTGTAGCTTCAGTGTATGGTCCATTATGCTACTTTTCCATTTTATGGCACAGACCTAGACCTCATTTCGCATATGGCGGACATCTATGAAGCCTGATTTCACCTCTGGCTTGTTAAGATGTTTATGCTATCGTTCTTTCTTGATTTCGCCTTTTTATGTTTTAATCTTGCTTTTGAATGTATTAAATTGTTTGTTTATATGATATATCAGACTTGATTATTTGTCTTTTAGGGAATATCTCCGACCACCAAGACGTCAACAAACAAACAAGACAGGGGCGACTGAGACATGCAGTTACAGATTACAAGGTATGTGCTGATATTTTTATATTCCTATAGAGAAGTTAGTTGCATTTATGAAAGGTGAAATTCCACTTATACCCAACCCGCTTTCTGGTTAGAAGATTCTCATACTTTTTTGTGCTAGGAGATTGTTGCTAGTTTTGGTATTGTATGGAATTTTCATTTGAGAGTAACTTCCCCTTTGGAGTTTTTATTTCTTAATTTATACTAACATAATTTGTCAAAACAAATGTTGCATGTACCTGACAAAGAATTTGCTGAAAAGTAGTAAATTGGAATACAATTTGACTATAATATTTAACCTTGTTTACTTGATGATGAAATTGTTATATTGACCAATAAATATAGAGATATAGTGCCACTGATTTGCAGTGATTCCAGTATTTTGAAATTATGACATTGCAATTGAAGATTAAGTAAAAGCATTTTGCTAGTTTTAAAGCAAGTAAATTATATTAGTTATACTTTGCAATCTTACTGTAATGAGCATTCAAAAAGATCACTAAAAGGCAATAATTAACAAATGAAAATGTTGAGAAATAAAACACTAATTTTCATGAAGACAAATTTTGAAAATGTTTTCATTGCATTATTGCAGATAATTGCTCTCTCAGATGAGCTGCCATCAGGGTATCGGCGCCTGGCTGAAGGAGCACTGGTAGCAATCAGGTCTGACTGGCTTAAGGAAGTGCTCCACAGATACCGGAAGAAGGATAAGTCCCATGCCTTAAAAATTTTGATCGATTTTTTCATGACACCAGAACAATATGGTGTCAGAGGTGGCACATCGGCATTTAAAGGGACACAGATGGAGCCTGTCATTTCCTCTCTAGAAAGTAAGCTTTCAAGTTTTTATGCTCTTTTGACTCGGCAAATACAGGAGTGTGTTTAAATGTAACATATACCCTGCCAAAGACCTGTATACTGGTAAACAATATTGAAATATTTAAAAAGTATGGTTTGCTAGCAATATATATATATATAGTATAATAAAGAGCATCTTTCACATTGAAAAGTAATGATTTTTGTGTGCAATAGATGTTTGGCAGAAGTTTCTCAAATATATTTTAAATTGACTCTTTTGTTTGAAAAAATGTACTTAACCTGTAAGTATTTTATATTTTAAAATTCTATCAATATTTTTAGATACAAAATGAATGCTTTAATTGTGATATATTTTTATTTCAGAATTTGGTTTCTTTTATTTTAAAATGACCAGCCCAGAAGTGGTGAGAGCCATCAATGAGAAGATGTACAGTGGACGGAAAGGCCTCCGTAGATCTCAGCAACAGTAGACTGAGAGATCTGACATTTTAGAGAATTTGATAAAAATTGATATTTTGAAATGAATTTTCTTATTATTTTTTTAGACTAGATCATAAGTATTGCCATGAAAAAGGCACTTGATACCGGTATCTTTCGAAAATTAGTGGTCCTGGACATTGAACCTGAAGACTTTTTCTTTTTTTTTTTTTTTTAATCTCACCTGGCTTAATTGACAGGTGTAGGGAGCTTTTAGCATTGCATAATGCAGTTTGTCGAGACATCTAAAAGAGTTGAGGGCTAACTAGTCCTTTGAAAGTTAAGGGCTAACTAGCCATCTAACAGAGTTGAGGGCTAACTAGCCATCTAAAAGAGTTGAGGGCTTACTAGTCATTTAAAAGTTGAGGGCTCATTCATGGCTAGTTGACGGCTAACTGACTATACTCCCAGACTTATATAGTTATATAGCCCTCATTCTTAAGTTGAGCAGCTTGTAACCAGTTAGCCATCCTATCACTTTTTCTGTATGGGTACTCGAGCAAAACAAGCCAAAAAAAACTCGGATTCAACACAAATATAACGAATCTTGGTACTGGTAATGACACCTGCGCTCGCCGCAGGAAGACCCGAACAAAAAACTTTTTCACTTCAAATACATGACTTTTGATATTTATATTTTACTTTGATAGGCATAAAATACTTAGTGTGATATTGACTTCGAGCTCTCTTTCGGCCTCCACATCAGCATCATTTGCAACATTAGAAATTAATTCTTAATTTTCCATTCTTTGGACTTTATTTGAGCAAGACTGTAAAAGAAAAATATCATGAAGGATCACGGCGTCACGTCTCACAGTTAGGCCATGTCCTATCATCGTCACGGCTCACAGTTTCGTATGTCCATGTATTATCACGGCTCACAGTAACACATGCCCTTGTATCGACCTGCTCACAGTTACACATATCCGTGTATCATCATGGCTCACAGTTACCAATGACCGTGTATCGACCTGCTCACAGTTACACATATCCGTGTATCGACCTGCTCACAGTTACACATATCCGTGTATCGTCATGGCTCACAGTTACCAATGTCCGTGTATCGTCATGGCTCACAGTTACCAATGTCCGTGTATCGTCATGGCTCACAGTTACACATATCCGTGTATCGTCATGGCTCACAGTTACCAATGTCCGTGTATCGTCATGGCTCATAGTTACCAATGACCGTGTATCGACCTGCTCACAGTTACACATATCCGTGTATCGACCTGCTCACAGTTACACATATCCGTGTATCGTCATGGCTCACAGTTACCAATGTCCGTGTATCGTCATGGCTCACAGTTACCAATGTCCGTGTATCGTCATGGCTCACAGTTACACATATCCGTGTATCGTCATGGCTCACAGTTACCAATGTCCGTGTATCGTCATGGCTCACAGTTACCAATGTCCGTGTATCGTCATGGCTCACAGTTACCAATGTCCGTGTATCGTCATGGCTCACAGTTACCAATGTCCGTGTATCGTCATGGCTCACAGTTACCAATGTCCGTGTATCGTCATGGCTCACAGTTACCAATGTCCGTGTATCGTCATGGCTCACAGTTACCAATGTCCGTGTATCGTCATGGCTCACAGTTACCAATGTCCGTGTATCGTCATGGCTCACAGTTACCAATGTCCGTGTATCGTCATGGCTCACAGTTACCAATGTCCGTGTATCGTCATGGCTCACAGTTACCAATGTCCGTGTATCGTCATGGCTCACAGTTACCAATGTCCGTGTATCGTCATGGCTCACAGTTACCAATGTCCGTGTATCGTCATGGCTCACAGTTACCAATGTCCGTGTATCGTCATGGCTCACAGTTACCAATGTCCGTGTATCGTCATGGCTCACAGTTACCAATGTCCGTGTATCGTCATGGCTCACAGTTACCAATGTCCGTGTATCGTCATGGCTCACAGTTACCAATGTCCGTGTATCGTCATGGCTCACAGTTACCAATGTCCGTGTATCGTCATGGCTCACAGTTACCAATGTCCGTGTATCGTCATGGCTCACAGTTACCAATGTCCGTGTATCGTCATGGCTCACAGTTACCAATGTCCGTGTATCGTCATGGCTCACAGTTACCAATGTCCGTGTATCGTCATGGCTCACAGTTACCAATGTCCGTGTATCGTCATGGCTCACAGTTACCAATGTCCGTGTATCGTCATGGCTCACAGTTACCAATGTCCGTGTATCGTCATGGCTCACAGTTACCAATGTCCGTGTATCGTCATGGCTCACAGTTACCAATGTCCGTGTATCGTCATGGCTCACAGTTACCAATGTCCGTGTATCGTCATGGCTCACAGTTACACAAATCCGTGTATCGACCTGCTCACAGTTACCAATGTCCGTGTATCGTTACGGCTCACACTCACACATGTTCGTGTATCGTCAGAGTGTTATTTTTATTTTTTTATAGATTGCATGTCGTAAGGGTGAAGATCCTTATATTTAGCATCAGCAGATTTTCCACTCAAATGACGGAGAAACCGTATGGAATCTAGTTATTCTGTCACACTCAGGTTTAAAACATAAACGGTAACATCACAAAATTTTCATATTATCTACAAGCCACGTGACACTGTAATGAAGTTTAAAAAAGATGTTATTTTATAAAGGGTCAGGAGTACTATTCTCACAAAAATCAATTGTAACAATTAAATCAGTATATCGTTTTAAAAAAAGGACGACATCCTTTCTAATTTAAACGATACGACCACGGGTTTAATACATTTAGGTTTAACTGTAAACCGTCAAAGCTTCTAATGCAGAGTACGTTTAATACTCTATAAACACTTTATAAAGACAAGTGATTTTCTTAATGCGGTGACATTGTTTTGTCGTTGGCATCCGTTGTCATGCCGACAAATATATCTGAATCCTGACCTTTACCTTGACAACGTACATTTCAAATGATCATTTGCCAATGTCTGATGTAGGGCATAACTGCAATGTGAAGCTGACGAATTTTGATCGAGCCACGTGTTATTGATACAGAAATACCACGTATTCGGGATGAATAAAAAAAAATCATCGTCTAATTGAATATGTGAAGAGGTATGAAGACTTCTGCTAAGTATTTCAAAAGTGAATGAATAAATGGATTCATAGATAAAACAATCAATAGCTATCAGGCATGTTTGTACATTGAACTACAAGTCATTGTATAGCATGTCAGCTCATCTATTACAAGTACACTTAGGCAAGTTTTAAGGCACCACGCATGAAATCAATCAGACAATACCAC
Organism: Mizuhopecten yessoensis; assembly: GCF_002113885.1. NCBI lineage: Eukaryota > Metazoa > Mollusca > Bivalvia > Pectinida > Pectinidae > Mizuhopecten > Mizuhopecten yessoensis. The sequence goes on from NW_018406821.1 coordinate 282,070, forward strand.
AACTGAGATAGAAAGTTGGGATGAGAAATTGTTCCGGGTGAGAAAGCGTGTCACCTTTGCACATAAGTTTTGCACGATTTCTCACCCGGGTGAGAAGTCTTGTTGCAAATGCAGCCATTTTAGCTCAATTTCTTACCCGGGTGAGACATCGTGTCGGGGTGAGAAATCGTGCCCCCCGCTTTATCTTATCTAGAAAATGAAACTTTGTTTGCCGAGGGTATGCTAATTGAATCACACATCCCTTCCTTCAAGAACATCTACATAATGATGTACTTTCATTGTGCAAAGTATCATAAAGAATTTTATGATAATAGTGCTATTTATGAACATTAATTTAACATTTCATCTCATTCATTATTTTGGATTTCCTCTTACAAACTTTCGCCATTTAATTTCGTTCAGAAACAATTTCATACCTAAAAGCTATTTAATTACATTTGTACCATTTAAGAAAACCTCTAGGTGTAAATGTAGCTTCTTTGATTCATTGTCGTCAGATTAACTCATGTAATATTGGTGTCCATCTTATACATTATACCTTTCAAGTCAATTATGTTACGTAATGAGCTTAACTGGTCTTACCAAGTATGACACTTAAGTCTCAGACAAAGGACAGGCTAATTGCCTTACCTGTTCGGGTACTCACCAGTCAGAATAGAGAGATAAGTGACAACTGTCGATCAAAATAACTTTATTGTGTTAATTGTCAATGTATCACGGTTCTACATGTTTGGTAATCAGTTAGGAGCTAGGCATCGGACTGTACGGGTGTGTTTTTGGATACTCCAGAAATCATCCACCGACCTAGAGAAAGTTATTTTAATAAATTTATATTTGGACCATACAACATCTCCAGAACTTTTACTTTTCAAATTGTATAACAATACCCCACAAAAGTGTTGTTATAATTGGTGGAGAATCCGGGTAATTTGCCTCATTCATTTGTGTAAGTCAATTTACGTACAAGATACCGAACCTTCACTGCCAAGCGAGATTTCCCCACACCTACAAGCATCAAGACTTACGTGGATAAGATCGACCATGTTTCAACAGAGAGCCGTCAACTCATCTCATCAGACTCCTCAACGTTTCTGGAATAACACCGGAACTGGACGAAACAACTGGGAATTGCAAACCGACAGACATTGCACCCGATGCGGCTTAACTTTTCACAACGGCCATCTCAGAACATGCCCCGCAATATCAGCCCAGTGTTTTAAGTGTGGAAAAAATGGACACTTTTCTAGACTCTGTTTCTTAAAGGATTACCGACGACGAAACTTCCGTCAACCCTTGATGTCACCGAGCAACCCCTTACCCATTACTAGAAGAATCGACAACGGCACAGACGCCCAGATTCATAACAGCACCAACGCCAGAATTCACAACCATAACGACACCCCCTTAACAACCCTTTCAGGGACATCGCGACAAACAGAGAAACATGTTCTACATGTTTTGGTAATCAGTTAGGAACTAGGCATCGGACTGTACGGGTGTGTTTTTGGATACTCCAGAAATCACCCACCGACCCAGAGAAAGTTATTTTAATAAATTTATATGTTGACCATACAACATCTCCAGAACTTTTATTTTTCAAATTGTATAACAATACCCCACAAAAGTGTTGTTATAAAAGTAACAAAATAATCCAACAAACAGTTAAGAAGGAGAGTCAACTTACAATGTTTCTGGAGCAAAAAAATAAAAGTTTCAAGGGCCATAACTCCAGTACAAATTGTCGAATCACAAAATCCTTTCAGCATACAATCTGTGTATGATGTACTTTTACAAATCAAAACAACAAATGCTTAATCGACATACTTACGAACGGACGGGTGATTTAGAACGAAATAAACGGCCGGGTGACGGAGCCGTATGCCTGTAAACTGGAAGATAAATAAGCNGGGGGGGGCAGTCCGGTCACCGAAAACAAAGTTAGGAAAACCCAGCAACCACAAACTTAGACAGGGAAGAAGTTCTAACGGAACTAGATTCAATAAAACGGAAAGCGGAAAGGACAAAATTTGATCACAAGGAAACGGATGAATTTATCTGCAGAATCCGAGGGTCACATTTGAACGGTAAAGTTATCTAAATTCCAAGAAAGATTCAAAAAGACGAAAGTATAAATACGCTTATAGTCCTCAAATTAAGATGTTATATTATTTGACAGTATAAGATGGAGTTGTGTTTTACGTATGATTAGAAAATAAGATTGCCTTCTAATAATATATATATATGTGGGGCTGTGCAGGATGTTATTTATTTAAATAACAATTATATGTATTACTGTCTATATCACATTGCAAGAGGATGTCATTCTTGCAGATATTTTGTAACAATATCAGATGGTGTTAGGCTATATACATTTATACTGTGTAACCTGTTTGTAGAACAGACAACAAGTGGTTGGGCCGATCCCTACCAACCTATTACCTGTCTATCAAATTATAACAATTTGGGGTATAATACATATATAAAAATTACTTATTAGTAAAATAAAGACCGAGGATGATGGTAATAAAATCTTCCGTAACATTTTTAAAAAGTACATACTGAATTGGAAGTCACCAAAAATAGGATAACTGGAACAAAATTACAGCCTCAGTTGAATGAGATTGGAAATTTAAACAATGCAAAGTAGTACTTTAGTTAAAATTTTGGTAATACATATATTTATTAGAAGAAGTTTAGAGTCGCCCACTAGGATATAATACAAATTACCTTTAGAAGATGAAGGTAGGGTATGATACGAGGTGGTAGGGTATAATACGAGGTGGTAGGGTATGATACGAGGTGGTAGGGTATGATACGAGCTGGTAGGGTATGATACGAGGTGGTAGGGTATGATACAAGGTGGTACGGTATGCTACGAGGTGGTACGGTATGATACGAGGTGGTAGGGTATGATACGGGGTGGTAGGGTATGATACGAGGTGGTAGGGAATGATACGAGGTGGTAGGGTATGATATGAGGTGGTAGGGTATGATACGAGGTGTTAGGGTATGACACGAGGTGGTAGGGTATGCTACGAGGTGGTAGGGTATGATACGAGGTGGTAGGGTATGATACGAGGTGGTAGGGTATGATACCAGGTGGTAGGGTATGATATAAGGTGGTAGGGTATGATACGAGGTGGTAGGGTATGATACGAGGTCGAGGTGGTAGGGTATGATTCGAGATGGTAGGGTATGATACGAGGTGGTAGGGTATGATATGAGGTGGAAGGGTATATTACGAGGTGGTAGGGTATGAGACGAGGTGGTAGGGTATGATACGAGGTGGTAGGGTATAATACGAGGTGGTAGGGTATGAGACGAGGTGGTAGGGTATGATACGAGGTGGTATGGTATAATACGAGGTAGTAGGGTATGATACGAGGTGGTAGGGTATGATGCGAGGTGGTAGGGTATAATACGAGGTAGTAGGGTATGATACGAGGTGGAAGGGTATGATACGAGGTGGTAGGGTATGATACGAGCTGGTAGGGTATGATACGAGGTGGTAGGGTATAATACGAGGTAGTAGGGAATGATACGAGGCGGTAGGGTATGATACGAGGTGGTAGGGGATGATATGAGGTGGAAGGGTATATTACGAGGTGGTAGTGTATGATACGAGGTGGTAGGGTATGATACGAGGTCGAGGGGGAAGGGTATGATTCGAGATGGTAGGGTATGATACGAGGTGGTAGGGAATGATACGAGGTGGTAGGGTATGATATGAGGTGGAAGGGGATGATACGAGGTGGTAGGGTATGATACGAGGTCGAGGTGGTATGGTATGATTCGAGATGGTAGGGTATGATACGAGGTGGTAGGGTATGATATAAGGTGGTAGGGTATGATACGAGGTGGTAGGGTATAATACGAGGTGGTAGGGTATGATACGAGGTGGTAGGGTATGATACGATTTGGTAGAGTATGATACGAGGTGGAAGGGTATATTACGAGGTGGTAGGGTATGATACGAGGTGGTAGGGTATGATACGAGGTGGTAGGGTATGATATGAGGTGGTAGGGTATGCTGGTGAATTTATTAATCCCCGAGGTTTGCAGTAACCATGATGGCCACAATCATGTAGCTTTTGAGTAGTGGCAGAGTTCATGATATAAACAATTTCCCCATCTTAAACTTATATTGAAAAACAAATACTAAGTTTTTAAATCTATCTAATGAGAGGGTTACATACATCTACCCTCTGTTTACATCGTAGTTTAGACAAGTTTAGGTTTTCCAGGCTTAGTTGAGCGCAATTCAACTTTACTGTTTTCCCCTCCATGACATTAAGCATTCTTAAATTCTCTAGTATTGTCAGGTAGATTTGGGGGAAAAGCCCGGTTTTCTTCATCGGCATTTTAAATGTCAGTAAGCTGGGATTCTTCAAGAATAGTATACACTTCTGTTTCCTACTCTGCCATTGTAGTTAACACGCGTCAACCGAGAATGTTTTATTGGCCCTTCTTTTAAATGTCAGTTATCTCTCCTTAAAACAATCCTGTGATCTTTCAGCAAAGTAAAATTGGACAGTTAGTCGTTATTCGTTATTTGGAATAACGAATAACTTTCTAGCTTTACTTTCAACCATCTGAAAGTAAAGTAATTCGTTACTCCGAATAACGAATACCTGTCCAAATGTACCATGCCTAAAGTTTCTGGGGTTTTCTGTTACAATTTTAACAAGGAGTAGTATGTGAATTGTTTGTGATTTTGCTTAAATGAACCAATATATAAGAGCACTTTTTTATTCAGGAAACTTTTTTTTCATTCTGCTTTTGATGTGTGAAAATATCAGCGGCAAAATGTTTTTCTTTAATTTTCAATCATATAGAACTTGTGTTCACTGGAACTCCGTACTTCTTTGTTGTAACTTGTATCTTTTTGACATCACTTAATGCCTGATTCTTTATTTCATATGTCTGCAACGACTTTGTCATCGTTTGAATGGCTTTATCATCGTTTCGCCAGACTGACCCTGTTTTACTAATGCTAGGTTGAGATAATAAAATCCAAGACGATATCAACACCTGGTGTGTCCTACTTCTCACCATATCCTCCTGAATTGCTTATGGTTTGCATGAAAGCCAGTCTTCTGAATGACCAATACGAAGCACCCCCTTTTCGACTTATCCGTCATGTTTCCAGATATAGAAGACCACCATAAAAAAGTCTACGTAAATCACATGTTTAGATATATTGCCGCGCGATGCCTTAGGTAAGAATTCTTAGATTACCTTGACAGCAGGAAACTATTAGTTGCTTAGTATATAACACACTGCAAATGAGGAATTATGTTGCCCTTTCTGCACTAGTGTTAGTTGTTACTGTTGAGCTTCGGTTGAGAATGATTACGTTTTCCTTTGAATTTCAATAAATTTTATTGTCAAAGGACAAATGGATTGGGCAGCAGGTATAGCCTATTTCAGCCCTTTCCAGACATAGTAACAGACAGTGGTACAAGCATAGACATAGACATTAGAACACATACAAACACATATAAACAAGTTGGTATTATCAAATTAATAATCAAATTAGGGGAAACAACTACTAATACTCATTTTTATTATAATTGAATCTAATGGTTTAAATTCTAACCTTTTATTTTGATATTAAGACATATAAAATAAATACCGGTATATATATATATATACATATTATGAAGAGAAAAGAAAAAGAATTTGTTGATGGAGCTGCATGCATAAACATTTGATGGGATTAAATTACCGCACCCAACAGATACAGGCCAAAAAGTCCAATGTATCACACAAGGCCATCCACTAATGAGTTTGGGAATTCAATCCCTCAAATACCTTAATTTATACATATTAAACACAGGTGAGATATAATAAATTAACATGTTGTAAAGCTTTATATTCTTATTTATGTAGTTGTTTCCCAATATTTTTTTAATAAAATAGTATAACTGGTCTTCTGAACCCCAGCCCCCCTCACTAACAATATTTAAAAATAAGCAATGAAGACAAATAGGAAATATTAATATTAATATCCATGTACCATTTCTGGAAATAAGAAGAATCACATTGAGAAAAAAAAATGTAAATAAATAAATAAAGTGTAAATAAATAAAATGTAAAATTGAAGTTAAATGTCCTGACGGCAGGAACCTATCTTGTTTGCTAGACAAGAATAATTCTCAAAGGACGGCAATATACTCGAAACTAAATATAATAGTTCTAAGGCGGCACAATTTAATTAAGTCGTTGGAAGTCCAACGTCAATTTTGACTCAATTTTTTTCTGTATTTGTTTTTTATCTGTATTTTTTATTTATTTTTGTAAGGTTGCGAAAAGGTTAACAGTTTAAGAAATGAAACTATCGTGAAATGGCTGCAAGATATAAAAGCTATACTCACTGGAACAATACCATGCTACAGTTAGACAAGGTAGAATACTCTAGGAGAACGCGTCAATGTATAACACGACACGTTGTTTCTGTGTAAAACATTGATACAACTTAATGTTGTTGAAGTATTTAGGCATGGAAATTTTCACAACTCGGACGATATTTTGTATCAACAGCTCAACGAAACCCTTAAATCGTTCAGGTATCATAACAGAGGCCACAGTAACAACGGGGAAATATTAGTAACATTTTGAAACAGTTTACAAAGAAGCACCACAGCATTGTCACAGCGACAAGCCGGCGGGTAGTTAAGCGTTGTCACAGCGACAAGCCGGCGGATAATTAAGCGTTGTCACAGCGACAAGCCGGCGGATAGTTAAACGTTGTCACAGCGACAAGCCGGCGGATAGTTAAACTTTCAATCACCTCCAAATATCACTTCCGTTGACAACTACATTGTATGTCGTTGGTGTCAGGTTAACGCAAACTGAATTGCATTTTTTTTCTTATAATTTGTCATAAATGTTAGTACATTCTCTTTCAGCAAAAAAATAGAAGGCTAGTTTAGTTTGGGAGGGATGTGACGTCTCTGACTGCGATTTTTCATTCTGTCTGATTGTATTATGTGATAGTCGAAAACAACTCTCGTGAGTATATTCAATAAGGTTGTTTGAAAAATATCACGTGAACAATTATATTTGCACTTGTGCATGGATATTTCACTATCCACAAGCATTCCGTCAGATGTCACCGTTTGTGTCTGAACATACGTGATACATTGTATAACTTTCTGGTATGTAAAGGTCTTAACACTTGAAATTGTATATCTTTCTTTAAACCTAAAAAATCCAGCCCGATGATAATTTATCCATTTTCTTGCAATAAACGATGTGTTTGTTTTAGTTCTTTAATTCATAAGAACATGTACTGTCTTGAGAGTTACATAGCGTCTTCCATATGTAGGAATGTGGGAAATATATTTTCTACTCGCGGATGAAGACTTTAAGCCAGAACCAAGGCTGCATCCAAGGGTAAAGTATCCATATCCAAAATGCCCAAAAAATGATTGCC
>NW_018406821.1:289665-371014 GCF_002113885.1 Mizuhopecten yessoensis
CCCCCAAAGCGTTGCCGTAAAATCGGTAAAAAAGGACATAGACAAAGCACATTCAACAATTGAATATATCGAAATTCCTACATACACACAAAAGTGCGGTAAAAAAATACGATTTATCTCAAATTTAAATATCCATGTAATACCTTCCGAGCAAGCTTATACAACAGTTCTTATGTTCTTCACGTGTTGTCTCAAGCATTCTGCATGATTACAAAATAAATGTTCAATCAAACGACGTTTTGACACATTTTTCATTCGTCATAATAAAACACAATCATCTTACTGTGACGTCATAATGGTACCGGTACCTGGGAAAGCCGATGCTGGACACCCGCATCCTGCATACAATGTAAGTATTCTACATTGGACACATGTATCTTCATTTAGCAGAGGTTGTAGAAGATCGAATGCCTCTATCTATAGACAAAAGGTGTCCTTGAACCGAAGGACATGGTGTCCTGCAGGCCGCCAAGAATCAAACAGCGCAACCGTTTCCTATACTGCCAGAATGAGTTGGAATTAGAAGTACTCATTTATTTTCGTTTCTGATCGAGAATAGCCGTCTGGCTACTCGTCTGTTTATAAATGGGCTCAGGTAGACTTGTTGTGCCATGACTAAACGTTTTCCTTTAGCAGCTTTAAGCAGCAACAGCTAGACTTACCATACTAAAAAAGCATATGGCCATAATGGCCTATCCATTATGTACTTATTGTCGCCGTGGCTATGGAAGAGCGTCATTAAAAAACATGTTATACATTGTTTATCACAATTTTAACTCTCATCTTTCAAAAAAACACAAAGCTATTTTCGACCGTGGCTCTGTGATAAAGTAGGTCGCACACTGTAATAATCAAGGCTATTTTATTAATTGGCTTGACCCATTTATTGACGATATACACACATAAGTGTGCGTGTACTAAAGAAATAATCAACCTACATTCAAGGAACATATAATAACGATGGCCGTATTGGCTTGCATGGCATACGGTCCCAATATATCCTCACCATCGTTTTATATTTTATTACAACTTTCAAATATTTGTTGAAAATGCAGATTCTATAGTGAAACATATAATGTAATATGAAATATATATATATAATTCAAAATATTTAAATACGAATTTCATATTATATTATTTAATTATCATGTGATGTCTCGTTTTATTTTGCAGTTTTTATTTGTTTATTTGTTCGATGTCTTTTTGATGTAGATGCAGTCTAACGAAGATGTAGATGGGTATTCAAACGATAAGATGTGCGCACTCATCGACAATCCGACCAGCACAACTTACTTTGTTATCATTCAGCCATTTTAACGATCGTATTTTTTCAGATTATAGCTTTTGTCAGATTTAGCTGCTATCGTTATTTAACTGAGCAAATGTTCTTGGTAACGTAGCTGTCTATTCAAAGTAATACTAGTTACACGGATTTTTGGCAGGGTATACGGGATGGTATGACCCTAAAGGGTTTCGTATTTCCTGAGGCCTTTCCAAATTCTGTGTAACTAATTTATTACCCCTTGGAGTCTTTTATAATAAAAACAAAGAAAAATAACAATAAAATAGGGAAACGTTTTGCCATTTTGTAAACAGCAAAGCAGACGACTAATGATAGTTGTTTCCCGTTGCCCGGCCGCAAGATACAAAGACACGTGACCCGTATACCCCTTGTAAAATCACGTGATTCCACCGCATTACTGCTGAGAATCACGTGACATGACCGTTTACCCCCTGAGATTTTCGTTTACCCCCTGAGATTTACGAATGCGGTTTCGTACACTGTAGTTTTTAACCAATCAGATTCCTAGATTTTTCTCAAAGGGGTAATACTATTTGTTTTCCTTTTTTGTGCCGTTGGATGGTATACAATCGAAAAATTGTAAGGGTAAGATTGGACATATGGCGGCATATTTCTGCCATCGACTTTCGACTTGCTAGTTACCTATGTAGACATAATTTATAAAAGATGTCGTCAAAATCTAGGAAGATGTCGACATACTCTTTGAATATGTCACAATAACGTTTAAATTCTGTCGACAAATTTGTTATATTTTCTGAGAAGATTTTGCCAAGATAATTATCACGTAAGTAGATAACTCGGCTTTTTATCATGTTAATGCCCACATGTAATATCGACTTGCCACCAATTTGTGCAAAGCAAAACGATCGGTAAACAAATCATTCTCGAGTCTCGCAGGTCGAAAGTCGTTGGCAAAATATGCCAACATATTGTACACATCTGACCAGCGTATCTATCGTTTCCTTACACAGATCCTTAGTTGATACGTTTTAACCGATATTTTTACCATCTCTGTACCATTAGTATACTCCCATACACCTTAAGTGGATATTAATGGCCTAAGTGTAGACGTAAGTGCTTAACTTTAACTGTGACGAAGTCAGCCACGCAGAATAGGTATCTTAATATAAAAATGTCTTTAAATATATCGGTCAACACCAGGTTAGTCTATATAAAGCCTATTTGCAAAACAATTACCACAACATGACGTTATGAAGATGGATATTGGTATACGTGAAAATAATATTATGCCTAAAACATATCTGAATTGGCCAAATGTATCTTGACTGTCCAGTATGAATAAAATTGATCAAAATGTGATTTTGTTTATGTATAGGCAATCTAATTTTTACCCCAATCATCAATAGAAAGTTGATGTCAACAAGTTTGAGAAAGGTCATTCATGTATTTGAGTTGATGTAGGATAAATGATGAACGACGGACATGATGACATGAAATTAAAACAAAAGATGGGTCATTTTGAATTGGACAATAGAAAAACATGTATTTTGAATACCTAGAAAATTGCAAAAAAAAGTTGTCACCTTTTATATCTATAGGAGTATGTTTTGTAAAACAAATTATCACTTAACAAATCACCTCAGAAACTTAATTAGTATGCATACTCACAGATACCGGAGGGGTCTTCCGCGCTATGTCCTACCTCAGTGGTCGAGAGGGCTAATAAACGGTACCAAATTCCTTCAATTATGCACTGTTTAAATGCTTGCTCCGAATATTGGGATTAGCGTGATACATTTCGAATGCTGAATGCTGAACTTACAACAAAACGTTTTGAGAAAAGCAGGGGTGATAAGACAACTTGCAAATGCCCTGATAGCCCGCATTTTCACATTTGGACACATTCGACGTATTGTGTGATATAGAGGCCGATACTGTTTGCGTTGCTCATTAATGTGCTTTTGGGTTTGTTATAATCACCCGGTTCTCAATTCGAGGATGGGCATTGCATGGATTTAACATGGCGGGTGTCGTCGATTGAGGAGAAGGTAAGTACCCGTCCGGAACACCTGGTCTTGCTATCCTTTTAGTGTTTCAAGGTTGTCCTTATACATATTTCATTGATTTGGAGTCGGCATAACTGTATCGATCTCAGTTTTGTTCTTTAAAACATCCGTCTAAGAGATGCAAGATTTTCGCGTCAATCAGAAAACAGAGGTATTGTATTGTTCATGTCCGAATGCGAATTCAAGCCTACATGACAATTGGCAATACCCTTTGACGAACAATGAAAAGTAGTGAAAGGAATTAACAAAGTTTCAAACTACAAGGTGTGATAACACTAATTAAACATTGCATACGATGCATTATTCCTGTATAAGTAATTTCCATGAAGGGTGAAAAGGCTGTCGTTGTGTAAAGTTGCATATTTCTTAACCCTTTCACCCTGTGGACCATAATGGACTCATCCAGATCAATGAATGGTAGAGTTGACTAAAGTTACATAAGGGTGAACGGGTTAAACAAGAACCATACTGGTATCCCTTTATGATTCACATCGAAATGTCTAACGCTAAAACGTGCAAAGTGTCATCGAAAGAGCATTATTCCTATGCAAAGGAAAAAACTGAACTTGCTGTTCATGAGAAGATATGAAATAACGAACAGATGGATGGACGGACGGACGTAACGACGAACAGTGTGAACCACTTAGTGCCCCGGTCCCCTTCATGGCGGGGTTGATTATTTACGGCCAAGAAGCACGCAAGGTTATTTAATGGTATAAATAACGTCAAACAATAGGCGTAATTTATGACTATATAACAACGTGGTGGTACTAAACGTTATGACAGCAGGGATAAAGGATATTTTATATTTTACTGTTAGGATATATAGACCAATACACTAAAATGCCTATTAGTAAGTTGTTTGTGAAAAGACGGTTTAATGTATAACATAACTGGAAAATGGCGGCGGTTTATATCTATTTATACTACTTGAAGTACTTGATCTTGTATATTACTTCAAGGAAAAAATTCAGTAAATTTAACCTCATACATCCATGGTAGGGTTTGTTATTGTGGGATAAAATCTGACTCATTCGTCACAATCAAAAAGCATGCTAACCCCTATAGAAATCTATTTCCATCTTAGCTCGAAGCGCGGAAACTTGGGAACGGGTTATGCTTTATACAGATGCATTAATCTTCGTTAAAAACGTATTCTGATCCGCTGATACACTTACAATGATACTGAACCCTCATTAGTGACATAATTCTGAAAAGACACGAAAAATGTCTAAAGATCAATTTTGCTATAATCACCAAATGGAATTTTTTTTAGATATATTGCTTCGTTGTATTTTCCGTTTTTACCTTGACGAAGTATGTTTTGTACCGAGCCTTAATGATTATATGTTTTGTTGGCGGAAAAAACACGAGACAACAAAACAGGATTAGAACCTTAACGTGCGGACGTTAATTGAATACAAAGAAAATTGGCTAAGCTCGATAGCGAATCTCAATTGATCCTCTTTTTTTTTTTTTATTTATGAAGGAGTTAATATTTCTTTCTCTCTGAAAAATGCAAGCAGCTACAAGCGTTGCTTACTGATCAGCAACATGTAAATCTGATCCTTGTACACGTTCAACATCACTTTATTAGTGTCGTTAGTATCACACGGACTGTTGATGTTTAACAGTATGTCACTTTAAAATCATAGTAACGTTTAAAATTCAAAAACAATTTACACTGACTTGTTGTTCGCTTATGGTCTTACGGTCACAGGACACAATCAGGTATCTTGGGATCATTTAACGGTAAAAATGATAATGCGATCAGCGACCAAGGGAGCCAGTTAAGAATAGAAAAGGCAGGGGAAAAGAGAATAGATGTTAACCATAGTATAGGCCGAAATAATATTTCTATTTATTACATTTGCAACCGTCATTTATCAGAATTTATCATATGAATACCGTGTTATGCAGTGCCATAAAGCCATCAGATAGATAGAGGATCTGTCTAAGTTTACCTTCATATTAGACTCATGATCCAAGTTTTGGATTGTTCATGTTTGCGATCCTCTGGTGAGTAAATATGAAATATCCAAAACCAGTATCATCAATCTAATATAAAGGGAAACTCATGGTATTTTCTTTTTATCATATAATACAAAGTAAACTATATAATTGTAATCTGAAACGAATATTTTGCACTTGGCTGCCTCTGAAACGATGAAAATTGCGTCCGCTTCACAATGACGTGACGTCACATTGATTTTTCACATTCGATTGTGAAGTCATTTCCGGAGTGATATTAAACACGTGAAATAAATAGAGAATAATACATGCCTTTTTCCATATCACACCCAGTATCAACCCGAGACTGCAATATCAGCCCAAGGGCCGAAGGCAATATCACCCCAAAACCAGTATCAGCCCGCAAATCCGTATCAAACCCACCCCTTTTGGAATTTTTTCGTTTGTTCAATATTTCAAAAGAAAAATAGATTAGAAGATAGTAGCTTTTATTAGTAAGTATGTAATAAACAGAATAAAACATGCCTTTTTCCATATCACACCCAGTATCAACCCTCGACCAATATCAGCCCTCGGGTCTGCGGTCCTTGTGCTGATATTGCAGTCTCGGGTTGATACTGATACTGACGTCACAATCGAATAGGAGCAACCAATATGACGTCACGTCATTGTTAAGCGAACGCATTTTTCATCATTTCAGAGGCGGACAAGTGTAAAATATTCGTTTCAGATCACACTTATACAGTTTACATGTATTATATGAAGAAAAACAATTTGGCATTCGTTTTAATTCATAATAGATTTATGATACTCGTTTTGGATTTTCCATATTTGCTCGCCAGAGGCTCGCGAACACGAAAAATCCAAAATGTGTATCACAAATCTAATATGAAGGGAAACTTATGACAGATCTTCTATTTATCGATTTAATAACATCGTTTATCCTCATTGCAGTTTAAATGGAAATTTCCCCTTGTTTTTGGTATTGAAGCTGTAAAATATTGTTAAAAAAATGTCCTAAATACTCGAGATTTAATGGAGAATTTATTTCAAATGCATTGGACATTACACTCAAATGAAATGTATTTTTTATTGTTTTATCAACAGATCATCTGATATAATGAAAGTGTCTCCAACAGATAGAGCTTGAAATATATGTGTATGCTTGCTAATGTACCACAGGAGTGTGAGTTTATGTACAGTTTACATTTAAGCGGGATCAGCCTCCTTCAACATATTGGTAATTTGTGATATAGGGCACAGTGTATAGAACATTAAAGATGTCAGTTAGAGTTCTTTATCACCTAGGCCTACTATTATCTACTGTGAGTTGTACGGGTCTTTGGGAAACGTTTTAACATTGTGATTGATTTTCGCCATACAAATCTCCCGTATTACGACATCTTCAATGAATATTCATGATATTCACGCTCGTGCCTTTATATACAAATTCGATTACGTAATGAAGATAATGAAGACAAATAGCAGGTGATGTGTAGTGAAAGTTTATAATTAAGGAAATATAAACAAATGTTAATTTGGATAGAGAAACTACTCGGGATACCTATATAATGTCAAGCGGCGTCGCCACCAAATTTACACGAGATATCCCATTAGGGGTAAACGTGTAATTAATCACCGCCAGACACAAAAAGTTACAAGCGCATCTGTTAACTAGACTCAAATCATCTTTCTCTGGAGATATCCTGGCAATATCCAGTGGCAAGTACAATTTAAATCTATTTTAAGATAATTCTCAATTTAGCTATATTTCTTGTCGATTCACGATCGCTTATCAACAATGCACACATTCCAATGTTTATTTTCGGTAATCTGCCGTTATATCAACGCCATTTATTCACACACGTCAATTTACATTTAATTTACTATTGCACTAAGCACATGCATATGCTTCAATAAATGCTTACAATAATATTTAGTGTCACTTTAATTATACAATGTTACACAATGTCTATATTTCAAAAAAACTTGTTTAAACAGTAAACTGCTAGCACGCGAGTAATTTTTCTTTACCAATCGTTTCCTTTAATATCATGGCAACATATAGTCTTTTTTCACCCAGTCGTATGGTTACTTGGACATTTTACACCGCACAATGTCAGTGGCGATTAATAGTACTTACAGAGAAAAACTTAATTGTATGTATTTAAGTTATGTCGGTCTATATGCATCTTTGTTTCACCAACGGAAAAAAAACACACATACGAAAATCTAATTAGAACTCCAGTCTTTTTCGTTCGGTTTTTAATTCCGTTGATTTCGTCGGTAATCTTCGTATACTAATTAATAGGTCTACTGAGTTACTCCATGTACAAGTTTGATAAAAAGCATCGTAATCTACTGACCAAAGCTGATAATAGGATGTTAAACAATATCAACCAATGGATATTAAGCAATTCTCTGTGTATGTACCTAAGAAATTGTCTTTTGTCGGGAAACCACGAAATTTGGACCCCATCTGGGTTCACAATACTAGCTATTTGAACTTTGTGATTAATAAATGAAAGGTCCAAGTTGTTTTCGATTTTTGAAGGACAATAGCATGTAATTGGGAATGTTTACTAGATTACGTTATCATCATATGGCAAACACGAATTATGTGATAGAGGACGAACACGTTATCACATTGTCACACCATGATGTCATACAGTACGACAATCAAACAAGAATTCTGTGATAGAGGACGAACACGTTATCACATTGTCACACCATGATGTCATACAGTACGACAATCAAACAAGAATTCTGTGATAGAGGACGAACACGTTATCACATTGTCACACCATGATGTCATACAGTACGACAATCAAACAAGAATTCTGTGATAGAGGACGAACACGTTATCACATTGTCACACCATGATGTCATACAGTACGACAATCAAACAAGAATTCTGTGATAGAGGACGAACACGTTATCACATTGTCACACCATGATGTCATACAGTACGACAATCAAACAAGAATTCTGTGATAGAGGACGAACACGTTATCACATTGTCACACCATGATGTCATACAGTACGACAATCAAACAAGAATTCTGTGATAGAGGACGAACACGTTATCACATTGTCACACCATGATGTCATACAGTACGACAATCAAACAAGAATTCTGTGATAGAGGACGAACACGTTATCACATTGTCACACCATGATGTCATACAGTACGACAATCAAACAAGAATTCTGTGATAGAGGACGAACACGTTATCACATTGTCACACCATGATGTCATACAGTACGACAATCAAACAAGAATTCTGTGATAGAGGACGAACACGTTATCACATTGTCACACCATGATGTCATACAGTACGACAATCAAACAAGAATTCTGTGATAGAGGACGAACACGTTATCACATTGTCACACCATGATGTCATACAGTACGACAATCAAACAAGAATTCTGTGATAGAGGACGAACACGTTATCACATTGTCACACCATGATGTCATACAGTACGACAATCAAACAAGAATTCTGTGATAGAGGACGAACACGTTATCACATTGTCACACCATGATGTCATACAGTACGACAATCAAACAAGAATTCTGTGATAGAGGACGAACACGTTATCACATTGTCACACTATGATGTTATACAGTACGACAATCAAACAAGAATTCTGTGATAGAGGACGAACACGTTATCACAATGTCACACCATGATGTCATACAGAACGACAATCAAACAAGAATTATGTGATAGAGGACGAACACGTTATCACATTGTCACACCATGATGTCATACAGTACGACAATCAAACACGAACTCCGCGATAGAGGACGAACACGTTATCACAATGTCACACCATGATGTCATACAGTACGGCAATCAAACAAGAATTCTGTGATAGAGGCCGAACACGTTATCACAATGTCACACCATAATGTCATACAGTACGACAATCAAACACGAACTCCGCGATAGAGGACGAACACGTTATCACAATGTCACACCATGATGTCATACAGTACGAAAATCAAACAAGAATTCTGTGATAGAGGACGAACACGTTATCTCATTGTCACACCATGATGTCATACAGTACGAAAATCAAACAAGAATTCTGTGATAGAGGACGAACAGGTTATCACATTGTCACACCATGATGGCATACAGTACGACAATCAAACACGAACTCTGTGATAGAGGACGAACACGTTATCACATTGTCACAGCATGATGTCATACAGTACGACAATCAAACTCTTTAAATAGACCTATTGGTGTGTATGACTGTTACTGTGACACATAACGGGCGTACGATCTAATGGAAGGTTCATGGAGTGTACTATTGCCTCTTTGATAATCCCTATAGACGTATTGCATCGAGTCTGAAAAGGAACATGTAAAACTATTGCGCAGAATCTTCTATCCTTTCATTTTAAAATCGATCGCCCAGAATCACACCCTACCAGGCACTGTCACGCGATTTTAAAACCCAGTCACTTGAATGGAGATTGTCGGAATTTTATAACCATACGAACGGGGATAAAAGTATTCATTGAACATCACAAAACCGTTAAGAAACAATGATGAACAACACTTAATCGGCAATTTAAAAATGTTATGCGGCGAGGTAAATGGGTCTATGCCGGAACATCGGGCAAGGGTTCCAGGGATTAGACAATTAAATATACGGAATAAAATACAAAAGATAACATATTTTGTCGCTCATACCCACAGTGTTACTCCGGAGCGGTAAATACCTACATATCCTACTACAGTACATGATATAGTATAATTTAAACTATTAAACCACGATTTTGAAGTATATGGCTTTATAAACACATGTCGGTGATGTTTTATAGTTGACGAGGGAGCAGATTCTGGTATGTAGCGTTTTATAGCGTATACTTGTATATTCTCATAATTTTTGAATGTGTTTTTTTACGAGTGCGATATCGATTGCGAAGACCTTGATAACCGACTAAATAAGGTCGATGCTGTTATCGTTAAAAACATGTGTCTGAACCGATCAGATTAACTATTAAAATATGGTGGGGATCTAAAAGAGCATAGTTGAAAAACAAAAACTACATAAAATGGCATGATGATGCAAAACAACAGCGAACATGATTTAGAAAAGTTTCTCGAAATGAGTGTAGAACTCTAGATGAGCAGCATTATGGTATTCATTTCCAGGGTAACAGTACACTGGCGACACTAACGCACGAGAAAATAGGAGAAAATGAAGGCAAGTAATACTGTTTTCTGATGAAATGACTCTTTCTCTTCCCAATTATATTTGTTCAGGGTTGTACGCTTTTCATACATGATCATAACTATGATTGATGGTATTCTACATGTACAGTGTTATTAAGGATCTGTTCTTCTGAGGTTGAAATCACGTCCTTATTCCGTTTTGATTAAGTGTAACAAGATTTTATCAAATTTAACAAATTATAATCAGTTTTTAAATCAGACATACTTCCAAAAATGTGTCAATAAACTAGAAATCTATTGTTTACAGAACAATTTTTACAAGTTTAAAAAAAAAACATGACCAATTTTGTGGCCATTTTGAAAATGTGAATTTCTTACACTTCACGCCACGTAAGAAAACCTTTATGACACTTGATTAATCACTAAAATTGTCAGTGTGTCACCATTTTGAATCGTAGCAAGTTGATTTTGTTGTACAAGTTTATACTGCAATGTTCGATATTATAAACATAACATGTAACTAATTGGTAAATTTAATGTTATTTAAGGTTTGAAATGCATTTTTCTAACATTTATGAGGGTATGGAATATGTTTGAAAGTAACTGTGTTGCATACCCTCATAAATATTAAAAAGATGCATTTCAAACCTTATATTTACGTTCTATTGCATCCACTTTTATTATTTGTAAATAAGAAAAAATAGTATTTTTTCACGTTAAAAAGCAAAACACCGTCATGAAGATGATGCGTTGTCAACGGTGACGAAATACACAGTTGAGCAATAAACAAATAGTTCCACTTTGCATATTTTTCAATAATTTAATTTATATTACCAGCATGTTTAACAAGCATTTATTATCTTAAATAATTATAGTAGATCTTAATTTAAAACAAAAACACCCTGTAAAATATTTTAGTTGCAAAAAGTCAGAAATGTATTCCGTGTTTGCGGAGATAGCTGACCGTTAAAAAACGGTTGTGCAGCGGCTACTCCCATCAGGCCACGAAGCGGTTCGACTTCCAACGAGATAAAAAGTGCCTCCGTGAAATGTAGAGTTTCCTAAGAAACCAGATGACCATTTATAAGATGCTGTTGGCTGAATTCTTATGTCGATCGTTTGTGTCATCATGACAAGCTCATCGTTTGAGCATTCGGGATGTGCTACTATCGACGAGGGACTGGCCGACGAGCCGGGACGAGCCGGGACGAGCCCAGGGGTTCGTTGCAAATGTCTGTGGCTGGAGTTAGCACACGACACATTTTAGACGTTGAGTACGCGGACTTAAATTTCTTTAAACAGGGTGATTTATTGTTGATAATATCAAAAAAACGGAATTTTATTGAGAAGGGGTTTGGGTCAGAGGTCATGTACATGTACTGTTAATTTTACTACACACTTGCTTTTATTGAATCGTGCAAACATTTTGAGTTGGTACTGTTATCTAAGGGCACTGCAACACAAATGCAAATATTGTGAAATAAAATAAAGTGTAAATCAAATATATCCAACTAACTGCATCTCTTCCCCGTTTACCTACACGACAATGTAGAGGGTCGGAGATCAGGGTATTATTTAATGGGAACTTTGTTCACGTGACAACCCGGGCAGGCCTGGACAATCACGATTGCCTTCGTTTTGAAGGCATTCCTTTTGCCACCGTCTAGCAGTCTTTATGAAGGTTAAAAAACATCTCATCTCGACACGGTGTTTTACAAATCTATTTTATTTAAAATATAAGCATTTGAAGAAAACCGTCAAAAATCCAACTGTGGGCTATAATTACGATGCGTACAATTTAAATTAGAAAATATTGAAATCTGTGTATCTATAGTATCCGTTTAAATAAATATTTAATGATAACCATTGCATAGGGGAGAAAACCTGAAGTAACGTATACCATCCGGTCGCAGGTGCATGTACATAACGAAAATGTTTCATCAAAAAGCTTAATAAATTTAAAACTCTAACGACATTTCAGGTGAAGCACTACAATAGAGCATTGATGTTTGTGAGTTCCAATACTTATTACTCGGCTCCTTTTTTTTTAGGAATGGACAGTCACTCGGACATTCTCCCTTGCGTAACGTACACCTTACGTTCGCAGGTGCATGTACACAACGAAAATGTTTCATCAAAAAACTTAATTAATCGAAGTGTTTTTATACTAAATCATTTCATCTTCAGCCTATCCAATTTTTATTCCAGCAAAAGATTGAACAAAGTCACACACACACAAAAAAGCAATAATGCCAAAAAATAGATACAAAAGACAGTGACCCCATCCTTCCTCGAGAAAAATCCTTTGGAAATGCTGTGTAGCAATAGTCGCTAAATCATAAACATACAACAGGATATCTCTGAAGGTGTTTAAAA
The DNA here is from genome assembly GCF_002113885.1 of Mizuhopecten yessoensis. Classification (NCBI taxonomy): domain Eukaryota; kingdom Metazoa; phylum Mollusca; class Bivalvia; order Pectinida; family Pectinidae; genus Mizuhopecten; species Mizuhopecten yessoensis. The sequence continues at coordinate 302,541 of NW_018406821.1, forward strand.
CCACGCCTTTTAAAATGGCTGCATTCCGAGCCTACACAAAAAATCGTAGCATCGATTCCTTACAACACATACATACATAGGTTCGATTGGAATTGTTCCCGTTAGTACTGTTAACCTACACAACATGTATAAACGCTCCTTTACTTCCGGGTATCCGCGAAAATTATCTTCTTACACTCACCACGATTGGCGCTACATATATTACACTTCGTAAAATAGCGCTTCGCATTGTGCAAAAAAATATCGAACATGTTAAAACTGTTTAGTTTAAACATATTTTATTGTACAAATATACAAATGGATCGGACAACAAGTTATTACAACTTAAAAGAGTCCTCTCCTCAATACATATTGTAAAAATAGTGTATATGTTTTTGGGGAAAGGGAAAAAGATAGGTTGAGGAAGGAAATGTGGGGTGGGAGGGGATGGGGGGGATGGATGGGAGGGGTGTTACCTAGAAAAGTAAACGTGTAAACTGCGAAATTGATCCGCATTTGAATAAATTATAAATTATACAGATTTAATGACATGCATCCTGGTAGAGTAATTTCAAAATGAACAGAATCAATGTAACAAATAAATCAGGCAAAATAATGAAAAACAATTTCATAAACACATATAACAATTTACACATAAATAAAATTAGAAAAGTAATTATAACTATCAAAACATATTGCTGGATTTGATGTAATGATGCACATGTCTAAAGACACTTATGTTGTTAAATTAAATTAAAATCAACATACAAGGCATTCACATTTAGGAGCAGGGTATGTCTTTCGTTGTTAAAAAGTAAACACTCACAAAAAAAGTGAAAGGCATTTTCACAGGGAAGGTCACAATAACAAACTGGACTATCAACCAGATTTACTCTAAAAAGATCATATTTAAGTGGACTACACTGATGTCTAAGTTTAGTATGCAACATGTTCAATTTACGTTCACCGAAACCTAAGTATATTCAGCCACAGGAAGTTAGCACCGGATTCGTTTTTCGTTTTTTGTTATTCGAAAAACGAAAAACGAATAACGAGTTTTCCCGTTATTCGTTATTCAAAAATTATTTTTTGTTTTTCGTTATTCAAATAGCAAATAAGGATCAGCAGTGCTTTTAATATCCAGAAAACGATTCTAACACATTAAGGCCAAATACGGCAGTGTTTATGTGTTTGAGTTCGAAGAACGGGAAAACTCGTTATTCGTTATTCGTTTTTCGTTTTTCGAGCTCATGCGCTAAAACACTGCCGTAATTGACCTTGGCGTGTTAGAGTCGTTATCTGGATATCCAAAAAACACTAATGATTCTTATTTGGTATTTGAAAACGAAAAACAAAATTGAATAACGAATAACGGGAAAACTCGTTATTCGTTATTCGAATAACAAAAAACGAAAAACGAATCCGGTGCTAACTTCACGGTGCCAGTATATTGGTGGAGGAGATTGTACATTTGAAGTTAACGAGTTTTTAAAAGAATGTAATGAGGGCAATGATTGTACTGAAAGGTCCAATGAATTCCAACCGCGAAGAGTTGAAGGTATACCAGATGAATTTGTTAGAGAAAGCCTGAAAGGACGAATTCTATAATCCTCATTGTTTCTAAGGGTACAACGGTTATTTTCTGCAATGGAAGATAACAATAGATAATCGAAATAGTCTGGAATTAATTTGTTGTGCATTTTATACAAAAGTTGGAGTTTTCTGCGTTTTCTTCTATTCGAAAGAGTTTCTAGACCAGTTTCAAAAAGTCAGTCTTCAATTCGGGCATATGAAGGAAGACCAGTTATAATACGAGACGCTTCTCTCTGGGCTTTCTCTAACATTTCTGTTTCATAAGTTGTACAACCATCCCACAATTCACAAGCATATTCTAAAACTGCTAAAATAAATGATTTATAAATCTTTAAAAGATTATCACGATTTAATAAGTATTTTAGTCGATGTAAGACGTTGACTTTTTTCATAACTGAAGTATTTATTGTAAATCTTCATCAATTTCAACCAAGTTTGAAACAAAAATTACCTCCGTTTTGTCTGGATTGAATGCTACTAACCAAGTTTGGGACTATGCATAAAGAGACTCGAGATCACCATTCATAATCGTTTCGATTTCTAGACATGAAGAGGATGATTTTAACAAAGAAGTATCGTCTGCAAAAAGACGAGAGGTTGATTCAAACACATAAGCAATATCATAAATATAGATAAGAAACAAAAGAGGTCCAAGAATCGAACCCTGAGGAACACCTGCTTCAATGAAACCTAAGTCGGAGTATGAAGAATTCAAAAAGACCCTCTGGTGCCTCTGAAATAGGTAATTTTCCAACCAATGATACGATACAATTCCCCTGAAATTCCATAGGATTTTAACTTAATCATCAAACCCTTATGCCAAACCCTATCAAAAGCCTTAGAAATATCGCAGAATACCATACATACATGTTTTATTTCTTCTAGAGCAATGCAGATGTTATGATAAATTCTAATGAGCTGATAAACAGTAGATTGACCAGGCAAAAAACCAGACTGGTGCTTATAAAAAAGTGAGTTTTCAATAAAATAATTATGCAAGTATTTGAAAATTACTCTCTCAAACACTTTTCCAACTGTAGATACTAAAGAAATTGGCCTGTAGTTAGAGGGAGAATGCCTGTCACCTTTTTTAAACAGTTGCATCACTTTGGCTGTTTTCCAAGAGATTGGGTAAACACCAGACATTAAAGGCTTATTAAAAAATATTTCAAGGGGAACACAAACTGTTTCTGATGTGTTTCTGAGCATATGGTGACTGATTCCATCCTAACCCGAGGCCTTACCAAGCTTCAATATCTGTAAAATATCTCGTATTTCATTATTATTGACTCTAATGTACCTAAGACTCTTGTCAGTTTTTGACTCGATGAGAGGAACCGCAATATTTCTGTCATCTACACGAGTTATATTATAAAAATAGTCATTTTATAAATTAGCTTTGTCTTCATCACTAGTAACCATCTTGTCAGAAACAGGATCTACAAGAGTAGGTATAGATTGTGTAGTACCAGACGATCGCATTAACCTTTTGACGAATCTCCAATAAGCTTTTGGATCAGAGGACGAATACTCTTCAATAATACCATGAACATTTTCATAAAATAATTTACGGGCATAATTTTTCATGTTATTGACCTTATTCCGCTACGATTTGAATTTGTTGATGTCCGAAAGATGTTTGGTTGACCTCGCAATTTTATTCAACTTATTTCTAATTTTTATTGTTTTTCTTAATTCAGAGGTCATCCAAGGTTTATCATTAGGTCTCATAGTTACATTTTTTGATGGAATATATATATTTACAAATTTTAGGAACGTATCAGTAAAACGATTACAGGCAGTATCAACTGAATCACAATTCCGGCACCTCTCTTGTGTAATAGTTTCATGGTATAAATTGTCAAAAATCAAGGCGGGGGTCTTTCCCAGCACAGTCAGCACAAGCGATAATCTTATCCACTACTCCATACTTTCAACTGATTCAATAGTTCATCACATCCAGTGCTTCTTGACTTTCTCCCTTACGTTCCAGGCATCCTTTATACGTTTCCGCTGCGCTTTCCAAGCCGGGAAAGACCCACTGCATGACTCTTGGTAATTATTATAAGTTTGGTATTTGAAGGTGTATACCCCCCGCACACACACACACACACACACACACACACACACACACCATATATACCTAGCCATATGCATGCACATACACAATGAATCGTCGATTAAAAAGGAATCGTCATTGGTTCCTGTATACTTTCATTTAGTAAAAAATACATTCACTAACATAAACAGTATTGTGTACATGTCTAGTGATCTACACTAGCACTAGTCTGATAATCAAGGTGAGTTTCACTGATGTACACGAGAAAGTTATAACTGTATAGCATGATAACTAAACATATACTAATTATATATGATATATGCAACAAAATTGCAAACTAAATATTATCACTCGCTCTTTATATGATCTCAAAACTGTACTATAATTTCGCACGCGCAGGTCATTTTACCTGACCCGCTTACAATTCATTAATTACGTCATTTGCATAAACAGGTAAATAAATCACACACACATAAATGCACCCGACAGAGTCTATCAAGATTGTATACCAGTCTTACGTTTTCACTCATATATCTACAAAACACTGATGTAGCGAGAAATAAAAGTCCATACTATATATAATTAGTAAGAGCAGTAGTCGTAACCCATCATGCATTCAACAGTATACACTTAGGCCGGTAACCAGGCACACCTGCCCGCACACGTTATGTATTGCGCATAACCTAAACACCTCATTTGCATATATGTAGCTACCCTGGTTTTCGTATCATGAATAAAGACATAATTTAATTTTAGCACAAAATAGCTTGTCTTCATAACGAAAAATGTAGATAACATACACACTTTCGAAAAATAACATTCAAAATTGAACACAACATGATATACGTACCAAGAATGGACATTATATAGACAATATATATATATGTATGTATAATTGTGAGATCAACTGTTATTTTACACTGTACCTCCTTAAGACGAGTTTCTCACGTTATCGCGTGGTTCATACTTATAGTCAGGTACTAGACGGCTGATTCGAAGGATACTCGACACTAGGGTCTTCACATATCTCTCTTCTTTTTGCGCGAAAATTCTACCGTCTCTTGTACAGAATGCGTGAATTTTCCTAGCATACCGAAGTTTGTTAAACTCGCTTACTATGGCTTGTCGATGTTTGGTGAGTGACTCTACGATCATCGTCCGGTTGGCGTTTCCTTTTAACTTTTTCTTCCTGTCAAAGACCATATGCCTGTCGTAGTAACGTACAAATCTTATGATGAGTGTCACTCTACCATCTGTTATTTGACCTAAGATGTGGCATCTGGATATAGCATGGTGATGCATATCCATACCAAGAAGGCGGAGAATATCCAGCACGGCTCTTAATGGATCAAACGTGGAACTCGTTTCCCCTTCAGGAACAGGCACATTTAGAAATGTCAAGCATGTTCTCCTCGAATATTGTTCATGTTCGATATAAGTTTGATTTTCAATTTTCTTTTCCAGTAGTTTAATTGAATTCTTCAATTTCGTTTTAGTTCACATCTATTTTCTTTTCTTTAACTTTCCTGTCGACAACATGTGGATCGGATTGGAATTTCTTTGCAACACAGCTAGTTATCATACAACCTATACTGTCATTTGATTCCAGAATCTCTTTAACGGAGCTTTCGATCATGGGGCGAAGCTCATCGATCAGAGTACTTTTCAGAACTTGGGCGACCAAATGAGCCACGGGACCCACAAGTTCATCGACCATACGTTTGATAACATCGGGTTTTATTGGGAGATCGGGTTTTGGGGAGTCGTGACCTACCGTATATCCGGACGAATGGGCGTGGCTGGGCGGGGTATCCGAAAGTTGCGCTTTTTTTCGGACACTATTTTCAAAGTCAGGACCAGGAGAAGTATGTGAAGTATTTCTTTTCACACAAGTATAAACAGGAGACGAAAACACCTTCGCTTGGTCTTCAGTTATCAAATTGTTTTCAAAACCGCTCACCTGAGATGTACGTGTAGGCGCTCCGTCCACGGTGAGTCCGTGCGTCGGCATATTCATTATTCTCCAAAGAAATCAAATAACTCCACAATAAACAGAGGAAAACACTAAAACTGTTGCCATCGTACTTTGAATTGTAAATCATTTTCTTCTGTTTGTCTAGCTAGGTTTCCAAATGAACAGTATCTGTTTCAAAATAATTCCGCTATCCTTCGATAACCCTTCTGATTTTGTTTCTAGTGCTGACTGAAAGCTTTCTTTTTTATGACAATTCTTAAACCCTGCAGGCAAAAAAGATATTTATACAGTATATATTTGATACAAAGAATGCACTACAATGCTAACAATATTGCAATGAGAGTGATTCTAAAGGTTACGATATTCCCACAACGTCATCATCACTGTTAAAGAGCTTGAATAGGCTGGTAATCGTTTTTTACACTTTAAGGAAATGTGATCAAACCTATACAATTCTCAACAATGAGGCTCTGGGAATTTAAATCAAATTTTATTTATATGTACTTACATTTGCCGAATTTCAACCAGGGCAATCAGATCGTTTACAACAAATATACATTCCTTTGTTATAATACCTCATTATTGGTACGAATGTTCTGTCATTTCAAAAGTTGTATCTGAACAAAGATCGAAAAGAGATATCTGAACACTATAATCGTAGAGCGAGAAATAAAATTGAGTCAACCAAAATATCATGCATAAATATTTCTATATTTAAAGTTTGGGTACAGCATCCACCATATTGGCTATCCAAATATTTTTCTGGCCAAAGTATCATGGAAATTGTATACAGTGTTAAATGACCTATGCAGTTTCTGATAGGTTCATATTGATCAAACTTAAATCAGGCTATTTTGTTATACAATTGTAAAATATACAAATTAAGGAACAAGCTGATTTACAGATTTATGAAGCGAGATTTATTATATGATATTAATCATCCTGTTGGAACAGGATAAGTAGAAAGTAGAACGATCACGCGCTTATTCACATATTTTGTCAAGTGACGAATTTTGATATATTTCCTTTCGGGATCTTTTCTTTGGTAGTAGTGCTTTCGCTAAATTTGTGGAGAAATTACAAAAGACGCGTGTCTGTGGCGCAAATTACAACCTGGCTTACAAATGTCACAACGACCCATGTTCACCATGTTCACCGTCTTCTTCCCGCCCTGTCATCGACCCAAGCTGAATCCCTCTTTTTTATCTCCAACTCAAAGTTCTTTAAAGGGAGATAAATCCTGACTCCTTTCTCGAAGGTAGCACAACACTAATGCGGTACGGTCGCTACACATTATTGTGTATAATATATATATACACATATAAAAGTTCTTGACGCGCCCACACATATTAAATATAAGGTTTTGAACGCACACACACCTTATTCATATTAATCCAATACACACAAATATATCTTGACATATTAAGAGGTACGATTGTAAAAATGGGAGACGCTACGAACACAGTCAATTAAAAAAAAAGTGTTCCGTAAACTTTATTCAAAACTTTAAACCATTATACAGAAATTGAAAATTAAACAAACTTTATTTCCACTACTTTGATGAGTTTAGTATTGTATACTTTTGCAATGTTAATTGCGATATCGACATTTACAACTTCAATCTAATTATTCCTCCTCTATTGAACTCCTTTAATACTGTTAAATTCTACACCTTCTATTAAACTTCTATTGTATTTCGCTAATATTGAACTCCTCCATTTACATTAAATGGCTATATTTTAAGAAGAAAGAAAAAAATCTCTATTATGACTAAATTATTAAATCCCTCTTCCATTTTAAAATTTACCACTTATACACATTATGGTTAAGATTTCCACTACTAAAACTATTGCACTGCTACTTTATAAATCCAAATACTTCAAATCCCTCATCTATGATAAACTACCTGCAATACTATTATCCTTTTTAATAAAAAACAATTACATTGTTTTGATAATGTAAACTCTTTAACACAAATATAATGTAACCATACGATTTCAGCTTGCAACAAACATACTTGAACAGAATATGGCATACATATACACAAACCATAAAAGGCACTTAAGGAGGCTCCATCCTTTCGCAATTAGTCATCAGAATTCAATGAAAGTTTCACATGATGGTTATGTCACTATGTAGAGATGATTTTATGAAAATCTAAGCATTCCGATAAACTGGGGATTTATTTGTAAAAAATACCGAAAAATTGAATTTTTGTCAAATTCAACACTTTCACATTTTTTGAGCGTGTGGCATTGTTCAAAACTATTACAACAACAAAATAATGAAAAGAAACATTGCTAATCAACCCTACAAATATTTTATTTATCATAAAATATCTACAACATGTTACAGAAAAGCGTTTTTTATTGAAACTATATGGATAAAAGTTACTAAATACAAGCCAAAATCAAACAGGACACATAGTTACATACAAAAAGAGTGAAAAATTGAACCAAATACACACAAAGTCTTTATAATTAATTTATTTTACATTTTACAATTATTTTGATCCTGATGAGAGTTGTCTACCTTGAAAAAAATCGGAACTTTTTGCAGAGGGATAGAATTTATACAATGACACTTATTTTATTTAATATACCAAAAACGACGGAAATAAATTAAATTACTATATTTATTTGTCAATTTACTGTTCTTTTATGGAACAAAATTACTCTCAATCATGTACACTTTGGACATCATTCCATAGCCTGCTTACGCATGGTATATTAACATGTCAGGTACATATGTAACCATAGGCTATCGCATGGTATGCCGTTATTACGTGCACGCACATGCACTTGCATTTTATAGGGATCTTGATATTTTACAAACCACTATTTTCACAGAGTTATTGTAATTGCATTTGTGAACCGATTTATCTGACAGAGCGTAACTCGCTCGACAACAAAAGTCGTAGCGACCAAGAGCTTGTGAACTACTGTTAGCACGTGATACGTACAGGTGAGGTCGGTAAACAAAACACATCAGTCTGCATTCCAGGCGCCTCATATACGACCTTCTTGAAGTCGTCTGATCGTATGTCAGTGTTTTCCCGTGAGTTAATTAATGTCTTTGTATCATAAGCTTTATTTCTGAAGTACGTGTGATTACACATTTCCAAGTTAAGTCTAGATATCGGGTGTTGACATATCACGTCACGCACGTGTACTATTGTTTACCCGGTGTTACTATAATTTACACTACGGTAATGGAATGCCCGATACGCAATACGGAAATGACGACACGAAAATACAACAAGAAAAACATGTGTATTACGAAGGGTGGAAACTCCTTAAGACTTATCACGCCGTCAATATCAAAATATCAATGAATTTTATTTTTTCCGACACCTGGATGTATAGACACATGTGAGATCAGACATTGATACAATTGTGAGTGTAACATAGCTATCCCGAAACCTGAATATAAAGACATTCTGTAATACATGACAATACATTGTGTCATTGAAATTGTGGGTTTTTCTATCTTTAATGTGACGATACTATGATTTTGTTTTGAACGATATCAGTGATTCAGTCAATTAAAACCTGTTTTATGGTTACTATTAGAAGTATATTAGAAAGTCATCGATATAATTGGCCAATATTGCTTCATAGACAGATGTAACTGTTTTCCAACATCCAACGGTTTTTAATTAACCTATCAGAAGTTCATTGCACTACGTTAATTATATAGCAGAGTCTCACGGAATCGTCCTGACATCTACCATGTCAAACTGCTCGACTACAAAGATCTGTAAAGATACCGTGCAGTTAACATCCGACACAAAAATGCCCTTATTCCGTACGGAGAATTTAACATCCAAGGCCCAGTTGTTAAAAAGGTGATTAGCTTAATCAGAGATTAGCGAAAATTTCATTTTTGTGTAACTGTCAAACACAAACGTTTAACTGAGATCAAACTCTCCAGATATCTAATATTCAGTTGAGTAAAATTACATGCAAAATTACATGTTTTTACCTTGTATATTGACCAAATTATAGGAAAATGAAACGTGTCGATAATCAGTGATTAAGCTAATCACCCCTTGAACAAATGGGCCTGGATATTTAGCTGTTTGGTAGAAAGAGCAGGGACGAATTTTCAATGTGACAACATACAAATGGTAGTTTAAGACAAATGCATTCTCTTAATTTAAATATCAAATCAATTACAGAACAAATTTTAAGCATTTCAAAGATGAGTAAGCACAGAAATTAACGTAATGGTTTACCTAGCACGATATCACTTGGCGAGTATCACGTGTTCCTTTTTTAGCGTTAAATATAAATTTAATCACAATAAGTGATTTCGACAATAAAGTAATATTGATGACTTTGTCGGCACTAAGATGTCAGCACAAAAATATCAATCTACCGCTGTATTATATCAATTGTTCGTAACACGTCAGAGATGGATTTTTTTTGCATTTTAGTGTTACCTCTACATGGATGAAATCGCTATATGGAATGAAGTGCCTACTTTGATTAGCTTCCCGCAACTAAAAGAAAATTTGAGAAATCTCTCGAGTGATTCTTTGCACAAAATGTAATTATATGGAAAGATTGTACTAGTATTGATACACAAGAGTACTAGATAATTAAACTAGAACATTAACCAGTCTGATTTAATGTTGGATCAAAATAGTCGACATACCTTTATGGAGTATTATAGCCGTGAAGACGAAATGATCTGTTGATGGACTTCATATTACTAACTCATTATTTATTGATAGACACGCATTAAACGCCGGTCCTCATATAACGTTATTGGGGGCGACAGTATTTGTACATATAATGTTACTAGGGACGACGGTATCAGTACATATAATGTTTGTAGGGACGACAGTATCAGTACATATCATGTTACTAGGGACGACAGTATCAGTACATATAATGTTAGTAGGGACGACATTATCAGTACATATAATGTTACTAGGGTCGACAGTATCAGTACATATAATGTTACTAGTGACGACGGTATCTGTACATATAATGTTACTAGGGACGACAGTATTAGTACATATAATGTCATTATGGACGACAGTGTCAGTACATATAATGTTACTAGGGACGACATTATCAGTAGATATAATGTTACTAGGGACGACAGTATCAGTACATAAATGTTACTAGGGACGACGGTATCAGTACATATAATGTTAGTAGGGACGATAGTATCAGTCCATATAATGTTACTAGGGACGACGGTATCAGTACATATAAAGTTTGTAGGGACGACAGTATCAGTACATATCATGTTACTAGGGACGCCAGTATCAGTACATATAATGTTAGTAGGGACGACATTATCTTGTAGGGACGACAGTATCAGTACATATCATGTTACTAGGGCCGACAGTATCAGTACATATAATGTTAGTAGGGACGATAGTATCAGTCCATATAATGTTACTAGGGACGACGGTATCATTACATATAATGTTACTAGGGACGACAGTATTAGTACATATAATGTTATTATGGACGACAGTATCAGTACATATAATGTTACTAGGGACGACAGTATCAGTACATATAATGTTACTAGGGACGACAGTGTCAGTACATATAATGTTACTAGGGACGACATTATCAGTACATATAATGTTACTAGGGACGACAGTATCAGTACATATAATGTTACTAGTGACGACGGTATCTGTACATATAATGTTACTAGGGACGACAGTATCAGTACATATAATGTTACTAGGGACGACGGTATCAGAACATATAATGTTACTAGGGACGACGGTATCATTACATATAATGTTACTAGGGACGACGGTATCAGTACAGATAATGTTACTAGGGACGACGGTATCAGTACAGATAATGTTACTAGGGACGACGGTATCAGTACAGATAATGTTACTAGGGACGACGGTATCAGAACATATAATGTTACTAGGGACGACGGTATCATTACATATAATGTTACTAGGGACGACGGTATCATTACATATAATGTTACTAGGGACGACGGTATCAGAACATATAATGTTACTAGGGACGACAGTATCAGTACATGTAATGTTACTAGGGACAACAGTATCAGTACATATAATTTTACTAGGGACGACAGTATCAGTACATGTAATGTTACTAGGGACAACAGTATCAGTACATATAATTTTACTAGGGACGACAGTATCAGTACATAAATGTTAATTGGGACGACGGCATCAGTACATATAATGGTAGGAGGGAAGACATTATCAGTACATATAATGTTACTGGGGACGACAGTATCAGTACATATAATGTTATTATGGACGACAGTATCAGTACATATAATGTTCCTAGGGACGACAGTATCAGTACATATAAGGTTACTAGGGACGACAGTATCAGTACATAAATGTTAATTGGGACGACGGCATCAGTACATATAATGTTACTAGGGACTACAGTATCAGTACATATAATGTTACCAGGGACGACATTATCAGTACATATAATGTTACTGGGGACGACAGTATCAGTACATATAATGTTCCTAGGGACGACAGTATCAGTACATATAAGGTTACTAGGGACGACAGTATCAGTACATGTAATGTTACTAGGGACAACAGTATCAGTACATATAATTTTACTAGGGACGACAGTATCAGTACATATAAGGTTACTAGGGACGACAGTATCAGTACATAAATGTTAATTGGGACGACGGCATCAGTACATATAATGGTAGGAGGGAAGACATTATCAGTACATATAATGTTACTAGGGACGACGGTATCAGTACATATAACGTTATTGGGGAGGACAGTATCAGTACATAACTATATTTATTATTCCAAAACACGTAAAACTGTAAGTACAGGCCAATGAGTGTTTAGAAAGAATATTTTTTATATACTTTTTCACCTGGTCATGAAGGTTAATGACCGGGTAATTGTCTGAGCACTCATATAATATAGATATTTTTTTTTAGAAAAGAATTTATAAGATCATTAAAAAGAATAGATAAATTATTTAACAAGATATGTCCCACTGTTATATTCCATCAGTGTACCAGTCAGCGTAGTTACGGCCTTTTTTAACGGTTTCGGTTGTTAATTGGCATGCTTGTATCATTTTTACCTAACCATGCACATGCAACCCTCTTCGAGAACCATCTTTCGTATTGGAAATTTAATAAACTGAGCAGTTTTCACTTGTCACGAACGAATTCGGTTTTGTTCGTTGAAAGCATGTACATTCATGTCACTATCTGAACTGGGGACGAGACGTTACTTTCATTCGATTAAGACGGATGTCATCGATGAAACAGTGGACGCTTACCCCTCCGGATCACCTGGTCTCATTCTATTTGTGGGTTTCTTCAAGGATCTACATGTTCATATTTTGCTATAGTTTTATCGATTTTCAACTGAATAATGGTTTTGTGGACACTTTTGTATTCTCTTGTTGTTTTTTTTGTATCGATATAGATTTGAATATTTGTTTTAAAGATCTTTATATTCATGAAAAGAACTTACATGTTCTCTTTTTCTGTTGTTATTGTTGACACTGAATAGTGTTAACAGCTTGCGTGTTTATACGTGAGATGTCTATATATTGGTAATAGTGTAATAAGTACGATGTCAATGTGTTGATTTTCTGTTGAACAGGAATACAAAACGAACAATGTGAGAGTAAACATAGCGCGTGGGTGTGTTTCAGACACTAACTTGAGGATAGGGTGTTCCACCAAAACGATTAATGACATTTTATAAACGCAGCAGGATTTTTTCTAGGCGATATCTGATGAGAACACTGAGGGATCGGACAACCATTATCGTAAGTAAAATATGTTGACACTCAGCGAACAGCCGATTCACCTAGAATACACGCGCATATGCCGATAGAACCTGTTTTACCATTGTTATATATTTTGATCTATCGATGAGCAAAAATAACTGATGTCATTTGACTTCATTTATAGATTGTAAATGAACTTTGATACCATTAGTGTTAGGGACTTAAACAATGCATGTTATTTCATACAGATCCTCTATATATGCATATATATGTGAGGCTGAACGATAGTTGTATCGCCCACTTTCGGAGAAAACAATGGCTATTTATTTGGGTGTGTCCGTTCGCCACGTTTTTTTTTCTTGTAATAACCACCTTCTTTAAACTAAATTAAGTTTAGCATTTCAAAGCGCGATACTAAATTCGATGGACGTTTCGATGCGTGCATTTTTACTTATGATTCAGAAAACTCGATGTGTTTATCTCGCAGTTTTTCGATGACTATATCAGTGTTAACCTCGCTGGTTTTTGTTGACTTTATTAATATTACATTACTTTTCATTTATCTGTTACTGATGTGATAAAAGTTAAGTCAGAAGGATGACTATTAACGACTGATACGTCAAGTTGGAGTAATCCAGCTACATTGCTACTTACGTCAAGCATGCCTTCATTGTTTTCTGAACGGTCATTCCTTTTTCGTCCAACATTCAATAAACAGTGAAAAATACCTTGTTCGTGCAAAAGTTAAAGTAATCTAAGCTCTATCAGTGTCTGATCATATGCTACACAATTATGTTTCTTGTAAATTGTCACTCCTCGGTGAATATTGAGGTCATAATCTTCAATCAACCTGCTCATCTTTACTTCTCTACTTTAATACCATCTGATAAAACAAGGGTTAAAAATCAACAAGGGAATAACAAAGTGTCAACAGAATCTAGGACAAGATATGGACAAAGGAATGATTTACATGGAGATCCCTAAAAAGTACAAAGACAAGAAGACCAGATGTTCCGGAAGAGTAAGCGTATTCAAGTAATGTCACGTCCTCATTGCGTGAACAAGGGTAGTGACAACAAAACAATAAGGCACACGTATGAGAGTAATAAAAAAACATTATAGACCTACAAATGCACAAAACAACTTTTCTGATCGTAAAATTCCCATTACGGTTGATTTTTTTCTAAATAATATTAACATATATTCATGTGAGGACATCGTTAGACAAACCTGTAACTTCGTAACATTAAAAGACACTGTGATTTGTAGTTGGTAAATAAAGGTACAGCTGTCTTAGTGCTGGTTGGGTAGTGTGTATCAATATATTTAGACAGGTTCAGATATGTATTACAGTGTTATGGCAAAAACTGAAACAGGGCGACTCTACCATAGAGTAGCAGTGATCAAGGTCGTGTGTTTCACGTTTCGGCAATAAATAATATTTCAAAAAAAAGACAGTTATAGCTTTATAAAAATTACCGCTGAACCGTTTTATCGGCCCACACCATTGCTGATTTAGGAACCACATGTAGGACGGTGCTGGAATTGACACCGGCTCTAGGGAACATGGGTCAATACAATTTCTTCTGAAAATACAGTTGATATAACTATATAACACGAAATTGGCGTAAGTGATTTATCTCTTGATGTTTTAATGCACCATGGATATAAAACAAAGAGAAATACATGACCTATCTCGGACCTAATTACCGTCTATTTATCCGCGGGATGAACCGATCAAATCAGATCCCTCCGCGGACCTACTATGATTTCCGGTTCAGATACGGGTCTGAGATTAAACTATCTAGAGGCCAAAAGCTATATCGGATAAACGCCTATATTCCGAGTTAATTTCATGATAAATGAACCTTATAAGGATTTCCGTTACCCTATAGGGACCCTGACGTAGTGTAACACCAATCTTCAAAGGGTTTAAAGATAGCAAAACAACAGCATTGCTTGGCACCAGACCGTGCATTCCTTATCCCATTCACAGCTTTGAGCCGATACCATGGTATCCCACAGTGCCTATTATAAAACGTCTCGAGTCCCTGTCCGTTTGCGTACCAGTTTTGTAACTAATCAAGTAATATTGTGTTCATTTGATAAAAGGGTTGTACTTTTAATCATTGTTGATTAGCACACCTTCAATCCCAACAAAGGTGGCTGGGTTGGGTGGCGATCGAATCACAAGGACACGTTTTTATTACAAAAAAAACCCTAACAAAATGTTCCCAAAACGCTGGCTGGATATTCGCAATCATTAATGATTTTCACCCTCGTAGGGGTGGGCGACAAAGGCAAAAGTTTAACTGAGGCAAACATTCCCCGGTATACAGTACTAGTAGTAGGCCATCGTTAATAGCGTTGCTTAAATTGACGAGCAGCTGTATATTAATGATGGCTAAAAAGTGGGGGAAATCTTTCGTAACCTAAATTCAAATTTATCCAGAAGTTTCAATGTGTTATCACTCCTTTGGTATGTTAGTGCTATACGTCATATTAAAAGTGCTACGTAATTTAAGGTGGTTGAGGAACGCTGGAGTACCCGGTGGCAAACCACCGTCCTGCGGGCAATACTTGGCGACTGCCTCACGTATTACTCGAACTATCAAATAAAGGCTTAATTATAAAATGGCAATCCGAAGAAACTATCTTTTAGGTATTACTATATAAATACTAGCATTACTACTGTACATTTAACCAGTTGTATGGGTTATGAAATAACTTGTGTATTTTACCTGCATACTGTATTTTCCAACTCCGATGCCTGATAGTACATGTACTACAGTTTCGCAGGAATCTCACAGCATCAAAGTACAATTAAAATATTTGTCCTTCCCGATATACTGTTCATCCATTACAGCTAAACTCAAAATGTGACTCAATTGAGAGATATTCTATATGATTTATTTATCTTATTTTATATTATTGTTGAGATGGAGGAAGGGGGTTCAACGTTGAAAATCAAATACGTTTTTCAATTTCATATTTTTAACAAAATTAATTACTTCCTTTCACTGGATTCTGGTCAACCAGGATGTTGATTTGACAGCCTGTCAAATCAAGAAGAACAAATTGGCATGCACTCGAACTCTGACGGAACGGGAAGTGTTAACAGTACCGATGCACTGGAAAAAACTCTGGAAAAAATGGACTTTTGGTTTGCATTTAATGTCATGTGATCAGTATTAGGATTGAAGTCTAAAAGCAGCAGATTTACTAATTATGAAATGTTTGAATTTGAACACCACGGGAAAAGTACGGTATACAGTGTTCATATCATCATCTACGATCAGATATATCCTCATGTTTACGATCGATCCTTCCGCGGACTACCGGTCGTTTCACATACACGATCAATCCCTCCGCGATCTCGTCACAAGCGATATGACATTCATAATCTAATCCCTGGCTTCATATATCACAATAAAATACACCGATCGGGCTAGCAAATGTGAAATATCGACGGGAGATGACGAGAGATCATGTGACACATGGTTACGAGTATATTTCGATCATTAGTGAACTAGGATGTATATTTGTACTTGGACAAATTGTCAGAAATCACGCGCAATGTCGGAGGTCAAATGTGTAAGGTCAGACAATTACATATGACGGATATATGTGCGATGTACGGGGATGGCTTGATGTCAGACTGGAGAATGGCACCGCAATGATTTACCGTATTCCAGTTCGATAAAACTCCTGATTTGAAAACGCATTATTTATTGATATATATCTGTCCCGATTACGTCACAGGGGTATAGGATCGCGAGTAGACAACAGCATTTGTTTAAATCTAAAGTCCTTAATCCTAATCAGGGATGACAACGGGGAACAAGTTTTACATGTGTCAAAGATGGAATCCACAGATAGTTTATATTGAGTTCATATACAAATTGCACAGAAGGCAAAATATTGTACATTATTCTGGGTCTTTAAAATCTACGGGAATTATACAGCATAACACTGCCGGTGAAATGGAAATAAAACATAAAAAAAAAGAATATCACATGATAGGCCACGATCTAACAATTATGTCTACACCAGCCGACTTAACTGTCTAAACAACGTTCCTGCATACGGGTGGTTTGGGCAGACATAAGTTCAAGTTCAAGTTCTTTATTCAGCAAAAGTCTTAAGACTTATAGGTACAAAGTAATCATGATATATTGTACATGTATATATGTTATAGGAGAGTGACTATAAGCATACAAGTGCAAACTAAACAAAGAACATAATACAAAAGCACAAAAATTATAAATACGTGTAGCTAATTAATCAATTTCGCCGCTTAGTGGCTAGATATAAATATTTACCTAGATTTGACAACTCTTTGACATTATTTACAGATAAAAGTTGGACAAGTTTGTAAACAGAGGGACTCTTATAATAATACTTCTTTATATACTTTAACCTCAAATCATTGTAAAAAGGACACACAAAAATGAAATGAAATTCGTCCTCGACGTCTCCCAAATCACATTTGCTACAGTTTCTATTTCTGCGAATGATATTATTGTGTCTACCCTTTTCGATATTCAGTTGATGAGACGACGTTCTAAATTTAGTTAACATATATTTGTATTTTGTTTCAATATGTTTACGGAGATAAAACTGAATACTATGACTGTCTATAAGATATTGATATAGTCTACCTTTTGATGAAGCTGCTATCTTTGCCAACATATTTTGCTTAGTAACATCTTTCAATCTGTGTTCAATAATTTCAAAAGTGTTTACCAATGGTAGATTCGATTCAAAAATATAACCAAGACCTAGGGCAGTTAATTCATTCTTAATGTTACAAATCCACGGATCATTCACGTTGACACATTCATCATAACAAGTTTTTAATATCAAATTATCAGATTTCGTCAACTTCAACCAATATTTGAATACTTTTAGCTTTCTTGTAACAATTAATGGTAGTCTACCCAATTCACAATAAACTAAATCATTGAATGTAGATTTACATACTCTAAGGACTTTTTTGCAGAAATTCAAATGAACTCTCTCTATATCAGGAGCTTTGTGAAACCCCCATATTTCTGCACCATAGCTTAAGATGCTGCTGACATAAATATCAAAGACAGAGCATTGGGTTTCCAAATTCAAACAATGGTTCTTTAAAGAGGATGATAATGAAAATAAAGCCTTTCTTCCTTGGTCCGCTAAATGCTTTTGGGTTTTATAAAATTTACCATTATAATTAAAAAACATTCCCAAATATTTGAAACAGTCAACAATTTCTATGTTCTCATTATTATATTTCCACACTTCATTATTTCTTATGTTTCCCCCGTTTCTAAAAACCATGACTTTTGTTTTATCAATGTTGACTTCCAGATCCCATTTTCTAGAGTAACTGTGTAAAGAATCTAACATGTTTTGCAATGCAGCTGGACTATCAGCGAAAAAAACCATATCATCAGCATACATTAGCAGGAAAAGGTTAAGCATCTGTAAATCAATACTTGGACAATTATCATTAATAAAATTAATTTCAAAATCATTCACATACAAAGAAAACAACACAGGTGACAATATTTCCCCTTGTAAGAGACCGGTATAATTAGGGAAACAATGACTTAATTGACCCTCAAATTTTACACAGGATTTGACATTATCATACAAAGATAATAATATTTTTAAAAATTTTCCACGAATACCTTGGTGTATTAATTTACTCCACAGTTTTCCTCTATTAACAAAATCAAATGCTTTTTTTAAATCTATAAAGCAACAGTAAAGTCTCTCTTTTTTACGCAATTTCTTGTTAATTAATGTTTGTAAAACAAATATGGCGTCAATGGTTGAACTGCCTTTTCTAAAACCAAACTGAGCATCTGTTATTATACAATTTTCTTTTTCCCATGTCATAATTCTATTATTCAAGATTGATGTAAATAATTTACCAAAACAGCTTACAAGTGATATACCACGATAATTATTAGTGTCGTTAATACAGCCTTTCTTAAAAACAGGAACAATACATGCTTGTGACCAAGATTCAGGGAAAAACCCAGATCTAAAAATAGCATTAAACAACCGTTCCAAATATGGCACCAGAATATGCTTTCCTTGAATAAAAATTTCGTTTATGATTAAGTCTTCACTACAACTTTTGTTTGATTTCAGGTTTTCAATGGCTTTAACAATTTCTTTTGTTGTGATATTAGAATCAAGATCTTCATAAACTGACTCTATATTAACATTAGGAACATGTTGGTCAGCGCCATCATTCTCCTTTTGCGCCAGATATTTAAAGTGTCTATAGAAGTCATCTATTGTGAGTGTATTCATAGCTCTGTTCGACTTCCGATTATTAAAGATACTATAAAATTTTCTTGGATCATTTCTTTTCAAAAGGACCAGCATGTCGCCTTCATATCGTTTATAATCTCTTTTAAGTTTAAACACCAACCTTTTGTAATTACGTTTGGCGGTTATTAATATATTGTAATTTTGATTTGATTTATCCCGGTTAAAATTAATCAACGAATTTCTGTATTCAGTATATAGATCTTTGCACCGAGGAGTTATCCACGGTTTATCTTCAATAACAACAGTTTTAGTGCGGTGATCGCGGGAGTTTCTCAGAGGGGTATCTCTACACTCACAAAAAGGTAATGTACAATCATTTAATATTCTACTTATATTATTCACACATTCATCAACTGCATCTTGGTTATTTAAATCAACATTCAATTGTTCATCAATTAACTCACAGTTCTCACTTAATTTATCTAAAATTAGCATAGTATTCTCGCCTTTCCATTTCACAGACGTACAGGTTCCTCTACTGTACATGGCATTGTAATCAGCCAACTCATTTACAATTTGAGTATCTAAAAATTTGCCAATACATATATGAAACGCAACTGGACAGTGATCAGAAAACATGTTAAATTTACCAGAATCAAACTTAAGTATATTGTCTATTGTCGCATTTACAACCAACAAGTAATCAATCGTACTTTTACCATTATTATTAAAAAATGTATATGTACCAGTATCGTCATCTGGGTGCCGCCCATTAACTATACGCAGACCTGATGACTTGCACAAGTCAATAAGCTTACGGCCAAAAGTGTTTACCCCCTTATCCATATTCTTACGCTCAGTGCTGACAGTTTCAACATTATAATTAACCACATTTTCTAAATTATGTACTAAACTATCATGTAATGTATCTAATTCTATATAATCATGCCTGCTTCCAGTGCGTGCATTCATATCACCGATAACATATACATCACCCATGCTTTTATATCTACCAACGGAATCTTCTAAAATTTGGAATAAATCTTCATTACAGTGATCATAAAAAACACTTCCCTCAGGAGGGATATAACAAAATGCAATAAATGTGTGTTCTCCGGAGTTACAGGTACCTGTATTATTAATCTTAAGCCAGACAATACTGTCGTAGATATTTTCAACCACTTCAATTTGATCGGCCAGTTCTGGTTTGTAAAAAATTACTATACCACCTCCTCTACATACTGATCTTGGGAATGCAAAATGACTGTAACCCGAAAGCTGTAAAACATCAAATTCTTTTATCCAACATTCCGATACGCATACAATATCATACGATACTAACAAATTCCGGAATTCCGGATCCTCAAGTTTACCTATTAGACCCCTGCACACATTCCAGGAACACACTGAGATACCACTCTCCTGTCTGTCCTATCTCCCATACATCTGGGAATTACCATTCGTAGGGTTGGATCGTTGGGGAACAGAATGTGCTCTCCAGGGCTGACTTGGTCCAGGAGGTACACGATGGATGTTTCTTGGTGGACCGCGGAATGTTTCATCGTTGTTGTGCGGTCGCTGATGTTCACTGTGTGGGTTCAATTCTCTGTGTGGTGCACTAAGTGTTCTTTTAGGCTCTGTGAACGACATGTCATCGGATCCCGTGTACAACTGGCCGTTAATGAACAACTTATCCCTGACCATCTTGGTATGGTCACCGAGCTGTTTGTGGTGCTTCATGACAGGGTAGAGCCTCTTACGACGGTCCTCTATAGCGGCCGGAAATTGCTCATAGACTCCAAAGCCAGAACCCCTCAGACGATAGGAACTATTTTTCACCAACTGAAGATCTTGTTGGTACAAGAATCTTGCAACTATAGGCCTATTTTTACCATGAACATGACGACCAAACCTATGAACGTTGCCGAACTCGATCCTCTGTTCAATACGGAGCTCATGGAAAATGAAATCTCTGATGAGAGACTCGGTATCCTCACTCCTAGATTCTCCAGCAAGGCCAGTGAAAACCAAGTTATTTTTCATAGATCTGCATTGTAAATCTAACACAGTGTCACGAAGGGAGCCCCGTTCTTCAACTACCTTTTCCACCTTATCACTCAGATCAGCAATCATTCGTTCCTGTTTCTCTATCTTGCTACACACCTGTTGTCCTCCTACGCTGGATTTTTCAATCTCATCAAGCTTATTGGCCACAAAGTTTACCGACTGTTCAAATTCCTCAGTTTTCTTTTCTACGTCAACAACTCTTTTCTCTATCCCCGCGACCTTAGAAGAAAGATTGTTCAACTTACTCTCTATACTATCCAACATCTCCAGCTTTTTTAAGGATAAAATCTAATTTTGTCTTTATTTCAGCAGCATCATTGTTAACCGGAGGTTTTGGTGCTGTCGGAGTAGAGGCCGATGGAGGTCTGTATCAACATGTAAACAGTATAAACAGGTGGTCAGTGTATACAGGTGATATGTGAGAAAAAAATCGTTCCTTTCTTTAATAAAATATTTTTTATAACGACCTAATTCGTTTTAGAAAGCTTACCTAGAATACTTAACATTATTATACCTTCTGTTAAAATCTCGTAATCTGATTGGCTGAGAAAGATGTGAACATTTTCAATGTAACTTGCTCGTTTTACAAAGATAAAGAAGACAGGGTTACATTCGAAAAAAATATCACATGCGCCAAACGTATGCGTGCACGGTTCGTCCCAGTGCTAGGGTGTTATTCCAAAAATTGTTACATGCGCCGAATGTATGCGCCCCTGGTTCATCCCAGTGAAAATTTTTCTGAAACGTTTGTCGACCTTTAAAAATGGTGAAGTGGTGAAACACCTATACATGACACTCGGTATAATA
Organism: Mizuhopecten yessoensis; assembly: GCF_002113885.1. Classification (NCBI taxonomy): domain Eukaryota; kingdom Metazoa; phylum Mollusca; class Bivalvia; order Pectinida; family Pectinidae; genus Mizuhopecten; species Mizuhopecten yessoensis. The sequence goes on from NW_018406821.1 coordinate 325,045, forward strand.
AAATAAAAATCACATTCATGAGAGGGCGATGTTGCATATTTTCACCCCAAGGAAAGCATTGTTGACCTCGGCTTCGCCTCGGTCAACAATGCTTCCTTGGGGTGAAAATATGCAACATCGCCCTCTCATGAATGTGATATTTATATAATGCACATAATGTATTAAACACATTAATGCGATCAGTAAAATATAGCAATTAATTAACAGGCAAATTGTGATCTGTATCAACTTAAACTCTAGAAAAAACAGATAGTGGTCAGTGTATACAGTTGATATGTGAACATACCAAATTAACCCCGACAGAACATCGACTTCCGTCAGTGAGATGAAACCCGTAAGGGCGGATTCATGTAGGCGCTAAACACTTCAACCAACCAACCAACCAACCAACCAACATACCAAATTTCGTTCCTTCTTTTAATCAAACAATTTTCACAGCGACCTTACTAGTTTTAGTAAGCTAATCGAAGGCGCTTCACAATGCTCAAAATTCACTCAATGCAATGACGTAACCAGTAAAATATGTCCATAAATTCACAGGCAACATTCTTCAGGTCAATTGACTTGAAAAAGCCCGACCCTAATTTGACCTGAACTGACATGAAGGCATTTTGCTAATGTATAAATAAAGGACTTTGTAAAACCTGCTATATCGGACGCTTATTTCCTGTTCCCTTAGACGCGTGAGTAAGTCAGTGTCCACGAGGTATGTGGATGATTTGCTATGATACGGGAACATTCTTCGGGTTTTAAATGCATTGTCCATAGTGCCAACCTACTTGAATGCTACAGCACAGACACTATAAATGCAGCACCCACACTACACCAACTGGTCATTGGAACAACAACGGTGTTGCCATCAATCCGAAAGGACGGAGAGAAAGGTCATCGGAAGCAGACCATAGTAATATGCGATTTATCAATTACTGAGATATACTGTGTTCAACAATTTGACGTGAAATCATGAAATGGTTTTCTTTGACACCACGATATCGTACTTTACCCTTTCGTTTGCTTAGAAACCACGATATCCTACTGTTCCCTTTGTTTGCTCAGAGACCACGATATCGTACTGTTTCATTTGTCTGCTCAGAAACCACGATATCGTACTGTTTCATTTGTCTGCTCAGAAACCACAATATCGAACTGCACCATTTGTTTGCTCAAAAACCACGATATCGTACTGCACCCTTTGTTTGCTCAGAAACCACGATATCTTACTGCACCCTTTGTTTGCTCAGAAACCACGGTATCGTACTGTACCCTTTGTCTGCTCAGAAACCACGATATCCTACAGCACCCTTTGTTTGCTCAGAAACCACGATATCGTACCTCCATTTTCTTTAAATCAATGATATCGTACCTCCGTTTTCTTTGAAACCACGATATCTTACAGCACCCTTTGTTTGCTCAGAGACCACGATATCCTACTGTTCCCTTTGTTTGCTCAGAGACCACGATATCTTACTGCCCCCTTTGTTTGCTCAGAAACCACGATATCGTACTGTACCCATTGTTTGCTCATAAACCACGATATCGTACGGCACCCTTTGTTTGCTCATAAACTACGATATCGTACTGCACCATTGTTTGCTCATAAACCACGATATCGTACTGGACCCTTTGTTTGCTCAGAAACCACGATATCGTACAGTACCCTTTGTCTGCTCAGAAACCACGATATCGTACGGCACCCTTTGTTTGCTCACAAACCACGATATCCTACTGTTCCCTTTGTTTGCTCAGAGACCACGATATCTTACTGCTCCCTTTGTTTGCTCAGAAACCACGATATCGTACTGTACCCATTGTTTGCTCATAAACCACGATATCGTACGGCACCCTTTGTTTGCTCAGAAACCACGATATCGTACTGCACCATTGTTTGCTCATAAACCACGATATCGTACTGCACCCTTTGTTTGCTCAGAAACCACGATATCGTACAGTACCCTTTGTCTGCTCATAAACCACGATATCGTACTGCACCCTTTGTTTGCTCAGAAACCACGATATCCTACTATTCCCTTTGTTTGCTCATTAACCACGATATCGTACTGCACCCTTTGTTTGCTCATAAACCAAGATATCGTACTGCACCCTTTGTTTGCTCAGAAACCACGATATCGTACGGCACCCTTTGTTTGCTCAGAAACCACGATATCGTACTGTACCCATTGTTTGCTCATAAACCACGATATCGTACTGCACCCTTTGTTTGCTCAGAAACCACGATATCGTACAGTACCCTTTGTTTGCTCAGAAACCACGATATCGTACGGCACCCTTTGTTTGCTCAGAAACCACGATATCGTACTGTACCCATTGTTTGCTCATAAACCACGATATCGTACTGCACCCTTTGTTTGCTCAGAAACCACGATATCGTACAGTACCCTTTGTCTGCTCATAAACCACGTTATCGTTCTGTACCCATTGTCTGCTCATAAACCACGATATCGTACTGCACCATTTGTTTGCTCATAAACCACGATATCGTACTGCACCCTTTGTTTGCTCAGAAACCACGATATCGTACAGTACCCTTTGTCTGCTCATAAACCACGTTATCGTTCTGTACCCATTGTCTGCTCATAAACCACGATATCGTACTGCACCATTTGTTTGCTCATAAACCACGATATCGTACTGCACCCCTTGTTTGCTCATAAACCACGATATCCTACTGTTCCCTTTGTTTTCTCAGAAACCACGATATCGTACTGCACCATTTGTTTGCTCATAAACGACGATATCGTACTGCACCCTTTGTTTGCTCATAAACCACGATATCTTACTGCACCCCTTGTTTGCTCATAAACCACGATATCCTACTGTTCCCTTTGTTTGCTCAGAAACCACGATATTTTACTGTACCCATTGTTTGCTCAGAAACCACGATATTGTACAGTACCCGTTGTCTGCTCATAAACCACGATATCGCACTGCACCCTTTGTCTGCTCAGAAACCACGATATCGTACTGTACCCATTGTTTTCTCATAAACCACGATATCGTACTGTACCCATTGTTTTCTCAGAAACCACGATATCGTACTGTACTCTTTGTTTTCTCATAAACAACGATATTCAAAGACAGGACAGAATATGCCCACTTTGTAATACTGGTATTGGGGACGAATTTCATTACTTATATACTTGTATTAACGACACTTTAGTCAAAATAATGGAAAAAACATATTCCGGCCTATTTTTATACAAGTCCAAACCTACATAAAATGAAAGGAATGTTCACAATCTTTAATATGAAATTGTTAAAAAGTGTAAGCTTATTTGTTCAAAAATTAACAAAAGTACTTTAGTGTCTCTATTCTATAAGTTTTTCTTTTGTTTGCTAGTGACATTTTATATAAGTTGAACACTGAATTATTTGTATGTAACGACACGTATATATTTAATTATGTACCATGCTAGGATATGGAATGTTTGCCTGTCATGCACTCAAACTATGTTATATATGCATGACCTCTTGTTACACATATTATGTGTGTCTGAGTGAAATAAAAAAATTGAAAATCTTGAAAAATCTTGAAATCGTACCTCCGTTTTCTTTAAAACCATGATATCGTACTCTCCGTTTTATGTTAAACAAAGATAGTGAACCCCTGTTTGCTGATAAAACGATAGTGTACTCTTCATTTGTTTTTAAACCACGATATTGTAGCTTTCGGTTTTTGTGAAACACGATATCGTACTTTTGTTTAAAATGATTGAACAATATCGTAACATTCCTCGTTCGTGACAATTCTTTTACCATTCTTTTTATTGCTGTCGTAGATAAACTACGTTCGGGAACTCGAAATCGCGGTAATAGTCCCCAAGATAACTCAATCAACGAGTCAATTCTAGGTCTTATCGTGGTCCTGAAAATATTGCAATACATTTAGCGCATATTAGCTTTGTACACGTTGGAATTTATAATAACAAACGCCGTATTAGATAGGTTTGAAATTAACTCAATTTCACATTATTTATTGTAAATGTTACACCAAGATACCTCAATAAATTAGCAGTGAAACTAAATATCACATACTGATAATTAATAAATCTACCTTATAAGCCAGTAATTACGTATCCAAATAATTGTTTTTCGGTTGCCTTCCTGTCCCGGGATTTTTTTTTCTCGAGGATGAAAAGGAATTTAGCTGCGGTAATGAATCCCGTACTGGCTTTGAAATAGCATTTAGTCATGAAGGTTAAATAAAATCTATATAATGACGCCAAAGATGCCGTTAATTGTAAATTAGTATGCAGATTTCTTCAGTAAAGTAAGGATTTTTTTGTGAAACAATGGGGTATCAGTATTAATCAAGGCGTGTAATTAACGGTATTGTTTTCATTTGGCGGCATTGCGCAATCAAAAAATCCATTTAAAGGTCAAGGTCACACTAGCACGAACAGCACATTATTTGTGTATACATTGCCTTCCCAAAGTGTTTCTAGACTGAAAATATCCTGAGATATATATTGCAAATGCTAATTTAGACTAAGTTGGTTTTGTAAAATCTAAAAAAAAAAAAACCACAAGAACGCAGGTGTGTTACTTTTGTCATTCAAGTAATTTACGTCGCTAATGAAAACTGCGGCACTGCACAACACAGAAATTACAGAAGTTTTTGAATTTGAAAAGTCTCCATTTTAATCTTAAATTTTGAAGTTGGTGATTAACTTAGATAATTATATTGTGTCCACATGAGACTGAAAGTCGCTTGTCTCACCTCAACAATACCGTAGTTCATTGTCAAAACAATTTTTTGAAATTTGATTCGATATTTTTCATTGTCATTATTTACTTCTTAAAACAAAATCTGACAATAGTATCGGTCCCGTCGTGACGCTCAAAGTACCCGTCCGAATTGGAAATTATAACGTGTATAATGTAGTGACCCCAGCTACAAGCAAATATGTAGCCTAGTACGATCCCTTCCTGCTGATCTGGTCGTCAACAGTCCGGTCGTCCGGTCGTCCGCCCGGCCGGTAAATATAATCATTTGGAAGAGATGTTTTGTTCGTTGGTTCGAATGTCCATGTGCATAGTCATTCTTGATGTACCTGTAGTGTTTGATATATAGAGGGCAAACTCTTTAGGAAAACAATCCATAATGTACTTACCTGGTTGCGTCAGTGACTGGCAACATTCAGACGGAGGCAGAGTTGGCTCCATTAGCAAGAGAACATTTCGATTTACTCGGTGTTACTCAAAACAATCTACATGGTTTATAAGTGTCATGTGTTTACAAACAGCGTTACAACATCATGTTTTCATTATAATATACATTTTAAGTTCAGGATTTTTTTAAAACGATTTTTTAAATTCAAGTGTACTCCGATTGTCTGTGAAGCAAATACAAAAATGGAACAGTCCTGCTGTATGACGTCATGCTGGGCTATTACAATATAGTCCATTTCTTTACAAATGCCCCCTTCTATTTCTATGTATCTGTCACAGTGATAAAATTCCCTTTTACACGTATGACAAGAATAACAAAAAACTAATGGTGTCGATAAAATATATTTGAACTTTTCATATGCAGAGCTAGAAAATCTAGCTTTATTAGGACAACCTTAGTCTAAAAGCTTCCCGGGGGGAGCGGGTTGACCTGGAAGTCAGTCAGGAAACTTCCGTGTCCGGGTGAAAGTAATCCGGAAGTCTGTCCGGACCATTCAGGTTCCAGCTGAACAGTCGGGAAACAAGGCTGTAGTGCTTTCGACTTCAACGAGACAGCATGCATGGTCAAATACAATGTAATAGCATGCATATTCTTTTACTACAACAGAACAACATGAATACCGTAAACTTATAACATGAAAGTGTTGCTGTTTTAAACTCAGAATGAAGGTTTTAAATACCATTAGGGCAATCATATTTCAGTTGTTGTTGTTTTAACTCGGAATGAAGGTATTAAATACAATTAGGGCCATCATATTTCAGTTGTTGCTGTTTTAAACTCAGAATGAAGGTATTAAATACCATTAGGGCAATCATATTTCAGTTGTTGCTGTTTTAAACTCAGAATGAAGGTATTAAATACAATCAGGGCCATTATATTTCAGTTATATGTACTTGTAATACAATCGATGATTATTGTAAATATAGATCAAATGAAATCCAAACTACGGAGTGTGTCATTGTTTGAAGCCGAAACGCCTGTTCTGAAGTCGACACGTATTCGTGGGTTTTATTGTATCCTGGATGATTCTAGGAAGGCTAAACAACATTAGTCGTACCATGCCTGAAGCAACACGTTGTTCAGTGATGCCGATTCGATCAGGATGCCATCCGTTACTTTGCTTTGTACCGAAGGTTCAGTACTTTTACACCACAAGTTGGATTTATTTTATTTTCTGTGATGCTGTTGCTCGTTTTGTTACCATAATTTGTGATTTTTTATCGTCGATATTGCATCCAAACTGGATTTGTTTCAATCGAATGTTAAAAAGGAAATAAGAATTCGATTGTTGCGTACTTTAACGGTGCCTCACCATGTTAAGGTTCGTCTCATATACCACAAGTGATACATACGAGTTTTTTCTTATTGAGATATACATCTGTCTGAAGTTCATAATAAATGTAAGCGGACACATATTGAACAGTGAATGTTAATCAACATAGAAACATATAGCCTACCTAAAATATACTGTTAGTTTGTATTGCATCTACGTCTTCTTTCTCTTTTAATTGCATTGATGTTGGCCCACAAATTATTTTCAAAACAACAGAAGATACATTTCGTATCATCTGACTTTCTGAAGTACACACATATATCCAAATAATATGATAAACTGTAGACGGTTTTTGGACATTATTTCTAAAATGAGTCCTTTAAGTTCTATTTTGTGATCGATCGGCTAGCGTAAAATAACCTACATCATGAAATCCGTCTACATATTTCGCCTTTTTGTTGGTTTGGTGACTTGTGGGCGTCTTGTGTTCAATTTGAAGATATCTCGGATTTCCCTGTTGTGGTGGAGTTTATGTATCTAGTATATATGATATACATCTAATCTTTATTATATATTTACATGTACTAATGAAAGTGTGATAAAAACGCGATGATAAAAGGCCAAGTATTCGTTTATATATAGACCAATCAAAATGGTACTTTCTATTTACTGTCGAATATTTTCTGTCGATCTGCAGATGAAGGTAGTAACTAACATACGTACATGATTGAAAACATTTTTGCAAGCAAATCCTACCAGAAGATAGCTTAACATGGTGAATTGCGTTGAGTCGCCCTTTCCAAATGGCGCACAGCTTTGTTGTAAAACGTGACTCATTAGACCATCACGTCAAATATCATGCTACAATGTGACAGGCCTGCACACTATTCATGTAGCGATATTTCCGTCGTTTCACCTTTTTCTTTAATTAGTACAGAATATCGTGTATTTTTCACTAGTATGGCGAAGTTCCCGTAATGATATCTTGCCTTTGCCATAAATGTTAAATATATATGGTGTCCAACGGTAAACCAATAAATATCCTCTAAATATACGATAAAACACTCGAACAATACATCTCAATTTCATTTTATTTGAATTATGACGTCACAGCATAGTAACTTTTATCATTGATTTGTATATATATATAAATTAAAAGAACGACTTCAAGATTTGTATCAGAAAGCAATGTTATCCAGAACAAATTACCTTTAACAAAACTTTGAGAAAACAGGAAAAGGATCCGATTTTACTTATTGACTCAGGATGAGTTTACTTATTAACTTCACCAAAGAAAATAAAAATACGCTATACGCTTTGTTACTACATTTAACCCTTACAATTTCGACACATTTTTAATCCAAAATGTTAGGAAGATATTGAAATTGTTTTGCTTGACCTTTCCGTGTTAACGGCACAGGCACACATGAACGTCTGATATGATACGTAGAGTTTGTATTTGACTCGCTTTGGCAATGTCTGCAGAGGTTTTCACATCAGTATGCGACATAACCTTCTTTGTGTGCGGTTAATACTATTTTCTCTCATATACTTGCCCGTGAAAGACAGGAACTGACCCATGAAAAGATAAACCTGTCTTTCCCGGCCTACACGTGCTATATAACGTCACGACAATGAATGGAGTTATTGCCACCAGGCCAGTCCGCCAAATGACGTCGGCGTTTGAAATAGTTCCGTTGTTTTGACTGTTAAATTTTCATTAATTTTGTACTAATCATAAGATATATTAACTGATATATTTCAGTTGTTGGATTATTAGATCAGAGGATTGTTAACGCTGTGCTTTACATTGACTTCTGATTTTATGTTCAGGGTTGATCACCCCTATAGGATGAACACAATTGTATTCATGCGCGTCATGGACTACAAGCATATGGAGGTCACGGAGTATTGACACTAGCATGTTTATTTCAAGTACGGGAGAAAAACAATCAAACATAGGTATGGTATGTGGACATGAAAATCTAACTCTCGGGTAAGAGTTTGGCTGTCCATGAAATCTCAACCCTCGCGTAAGAGTTCGACTGTCCATGAAGTCTCAACCCTAGGGTAAGAGTTTGGCAGTCTAGGAAATCTCAACCCTCGGCTAAGAGTTTGGCTGTCCAGGAAGTCTCAACCCTCGGGTAAGAGTTTGGCTGTCCAGGAAATCTCAACCCTCGGGTGAGAGTTTAGCTGTCCAGGAAATTTCAACCCTCGGGTAAGAGTTTGGCTGTCCAGCCCTCGGCTTTTACTACACCCATGTAAATTATATTATTCTTGTATGTCCTACTTGATGAGAATGACGTGTAAACGTTTTGCATTTAGTGAAAAACCTCTAGAATAAAAAAGGTCTTTCATTTACTCATGGAAAGAATATGTTCACAGTTTAAATCCATTACTCACAAACATGTTCACGCGGTCTGTAAATTCTTCCCGGATACATTTCACTTGTTCACGAAAAAGATCAGCAACCCTAAATTCAATCATCGCAATACACAACTGACTTTGTCATAGAGGTTAATCTTATAAAATGTCTCGAATTTGAAGAGTCTATATCGTTTGAGAATGTTTCTGTATGGAATTAAGAAAACATTAATAAAAAAACTGTTTTTCGTTTATGGTTGTTACGAAGCCCTTTGCCGTAGGTTGATTTGTCGTGGTAGAAAGATTTGATTGGTCCCTGAACATAAGTTGAAGTCATAATAACTCAAGCGCCCAATTGAAAGTGCACGTGGTATTTTCATTAAAAGGCCATCAATACAAAAAAGTCAGGAGTAAAAAAAAATATGAATCGAAATGCAAATTGCCATTAGAATCTTGTCCTTTAACAACAAGTTCAAGCTACGAAATATCCATGATGCAACCTCCACAGATATTTTGATTTAGTGTATTTCTTAATGGGTTGTTACAGAAACGTTTCCAACAGAAATTAAAAAAAAATGTTTTACATCTTTTCATTCAGATAGATTATCTGATTTTATAATTGTACCCGGAGAAAATCCACCTTCAATGTAGTCGAGCAGGTGACCTTCCACCAAAAACTCTCTTACCAAAGAACAAATAATTAATATTTCTTTCCTGAAATGCATTTATCTCAAATCACATTATTATTGTGATATGTATCTGCAATGCTTCTGTTGTGTCTAGGTGCTCATTGTAATATGAATACGGTGCCTTTCCAAATGAGATGTATTAAACTATACTCGTGTCCTAGACAAACATTATCTGAATATAAACTACGTAGAAAAGTGTTGAAGCACACGATACCAGCGGGCATGGCACTGCAATTGAAAATGTTACAAGAATGCACTAAGATACAAATAATCAGGCTGCAAATGACAGCGTTCTAATCTTGTTCGTATCAAAAACAACCTGTTTCCAAAAACACTTTTTCAAAGAACGCATTTACCGTATACTATGGTTCAAATCTGATCAGAGAAACCAGGATTTTGAGTTCAAAAGGGACACATATCGTCGAAGTGGCTTCCCCATATAAGTGTTATATAACAATAATGATTTTCGCCGGAAATACAAAAAAACACAATGAGTAACGCATTACCGAACTGTTGTCGTGTATTACAATTACCGAACTGTTGTCGTGTATTACAATTACCGAACTATTGTCGTGTATCAACATTAACATAACAATACAACCCTCACATCTTTTAACAGAATATAGCATTACATCTCAATCATGAAAGGCAGCCGTATTAAGAACTGGAAGAAAATATTTTTCTAATGTTTCAGTTTTTAGTTTCGTAGAGCCACATAGGCATGTCATAGAAAACAATCTCTAGAAATAAGACGTATTGCAACTCTTGATATTTAGTTTGTCGATGCGGAAAAACAAACAAAGGAAGCATTTTTTTGCACCATATGACCATGAATTCATTTGGAACCCATCAGCGTTATCAAAGGCGAAAAGAATAAATATTATCGTCTACAATATCCCACAACTCTTTTATACTGTTAAACCATACAACCTTTGGCTATATCAGAGAATGTATTCTTCAACTAGAAAATTTCGATAACCTATCTATTTAGAGATAAAGTCCTAGCTTAGATCGATTCTCTGTCCGGTTTTAAGAGCTTATGGAAACAGGTAGTTTTGCAGTCAGTTTTATTAACCATGGTTAAGAAAATAATGTATTATGCCTACTTCTGAACCAAGGGGAGACAAAAGCTGACAAACCACATAATTATTGGTGTTTAATATGGAGATACGTTCATCTTTTAGATGTAGTATGTCGAATAGCTACTAAGACAAGAATATGAGGAAACTGTTTATAAAACAGATTTTATTTCTGGACGACACATTGATTAAAGTACTGTACCAAGTTTATCTATGCTGTGTTACATTTACAGACGAACCTTCACAGATCTTGTAACATTCAGCTTTTAAACTTAAAAGATAAACAAATATTTTGCCTACATGGTCTTCCTGTATATTGTCACTCACATGGTTTATATCTTTATTTTTCTCATTCAGAACGTTAAATTGATTAGAAAGTGTTGTTCTTCCAATGCCACTTTACATGCCTTTTGATTTTTTATCACTTTCTCTTTCCACGAGGACGTGGTAGTACTTGGCTTGTATCTCGATTAACATGGCGGTTGTTGTCGAGGAACACCCGGGCCTCTATTCGTAAAACTGTTTTCATGCTCAAACTCGCATTCTGTGCTCAAACCAAATATTTTTTCCGGTGATAAAATTAAAACAAAATACATTTTGTTAATAATTTAGGAAAAACTTTGAAGATACTTTAAATTGAATTTTGTTTTAAATGGCAGCACAGGACTTATTGACAGTATCATATGATTTAAGTGCGTTAAACATTTGCCTTCAGTACAGAATCTATGCTTGAGCACGAGAACGCTTTCATGGTACCGGTATATATGGTTGTTATTGTACGATTTTACGTCATGCTATTGTTGTACTACATGCACACGTGTGGAACAGTATCACAGGTGGTGGTACTGGTGTATAAAGCTGTTATTGTACCACCTTATGGTGGTACTGCTATAGAATGTTGTTGTTATACCACGCGTGTAGAACGGACGCAGGTGGTGGTACCGGTATAATGAGAACCTCTCCAAAAAGCCGCTATACACTTTCCATCTTGGTGTACTTTTTTCTCCTCGTTATAACATAAAACATGTATTTCCGGCGAAGATCAATTCTGTCGGTGTATGTCCCCTGTTCTCTATTAATCGTAAAGCGTGAATGATGGAAACCTCCGGTAGTTGATACATGAGAAATGTGCCTCCGTGACACATGGTTGTAGAAGACACGGGGAAGGTCATTCGAGGTTGGCCCTGTAGCGTCGCTACCAGGAAGGAATGTATCAAAATGGATCTCCCAATTTTTTCAAAGTCTGACTTTTGTGTTTAGATTTATAAACATCCTCCATTAGTTTATCAAATTGTCGTTTATCAAACGTATATTTGTATGTCGTGCTTTTGCGCAAAGAATGTGTATTCTTCGCTGAGTTATCTGTCCAAATTATTATTGAAAAATCCTTGCAGTATAAAAACATATAGCGTTACGGGTATCTGGTGGGAACATATAGCGTTAAGGATATCTGGTGGGAACATATAGCGTTACGGATATTTGGTTGGAACATATAGCGTGACGGATATCTGGTGGGAACATATAGCGCTACGGATATTTGGTTGGAACATATAGCGTTACGGATATTTGGTGGAAACATAAAGCGTTACGGATATCTGGCCGGAACATATAGTGTAACGGATATCTGGTGGGAAAATATAGCGTTACGGATATCTGGTGGGAATTTTCTTTTGTTTGCTTATCTGGTGGTAACAAGTAGCGTTATGAATATCTGGCCGGAAAATATAGCGTTACGGATATCTGGTTGGAACATATAGTGTTACGGATATCTGATGGGAACATGTAGTGTTATGGATATCTGGTGGTAACAAGTAGCGTTATGAATATCTGGCCGGAACATATAGCGTTACGGATATCTGGTGGGAACATATAACGTTACGGATATCTGGTGGGAACATATAGCGTTACGGATATCTGGTGGGAACATCTTGCGTTATGGATATCTGGCCGGAACATATAGCGTTACGGATATCTGGTGGGAACATATAGCGTTACGGATATCTGGTGGGAACATATAGCGTTATGGGTATCTGGTGGGAACATATAGCGTTACGGATATTTGGTTGGAACATACAGTGTTACGGATATCTGGTGGGAACATATAGCGTTAAGGATATCTGGTGGGAACATATAGCGTTTCGGATATCTGGCGGGAACATATAGCGTTACGGATATTTGGTGGGAACATATAGCGGTAAGGATATCTGGTGGGAACATATAGCGGTAAGGATATCTGGTGGGAACATATAGCGTTACGAATATCTGGCGGGAACATATAGCGGTAAGGATGTCTGGTTGGAACATATAGCGTTACGGATATCTGTTGGGAAAGTATAGCGTAACGGATATCTGGTGGGAACATATAGCGTTTCGGATATCTGGCGGGAACATATAGCGTTACGAATATCTGGTGGGAACATATAGCGTTACGGATATCTGGTGGGAACATATAGCGTTATGTGTATCTGGTTGGAACATATAGTGTTACGGATATCTGGTGGTAACATATAGCGTTATGGATATCTGGTGGGAACATATAGCGTTACGAATATCGGGCGGGAACATATAGCGGTAAGGATGTCTGGTTGGAACATATAGCGTTACGGATATCTGGTGGGAAAGTATAGCGTAACGGATATCTGGTGGGAACATATAGCGGTAAGGATATCTGGTGGGAACATATAGCGTTACGGATATCTGGTTGGAACATATAGCGTTACGGATATCTGGTGGTAACATATAGCTTTACGGATATCTGGTGGGAACATATAGCGTTACAGATATCTGGCGGAAAGTATAGCGTAACGGATATCTGGTGGGAACATATAGCGGTAAGGCTATCTGGTGGGAACATATAGCGTTACGAATAACTGGCGGGAACATATAGCGGTAAGGATGTCTGCTTGGAACATATAGCGTTACGGATATCTGGTGGGAACATATAACGTTACGGATATCTTGTGGGAACATCTAGCGTTACGGATATCTTGTGGGAACATATATCGTTACGGATATCTGGTGGGAACATTTAGCGTTACGGATATCCGGTGGGAACATATAGCGTGAAGGATATCTGGTGGGAACATATAGCGTTAAGGATATCTGGTGTGAACATATAGCGTTACGGATATCTGGTGGGAACATGTAGCGTTATGGATATCTGGTGGGAATATATAGCGTTACGAATATCTGGTGGGAACATATAGCGTTACGGATATCTTGTGGGAACATATAGCGTGAAGGATATCTGGTGGGAAAATATAGCGTTACGGATATCTGGTTGGAACATATAGCGTTATGGATATCTGGTGGGAACATATAGCGTTACGGATATCTGGTGGGAACATGTAGCGTTATGGATATCTGGCTGGAACATATAGCGTTACGGATATCTTGTGGAAACATATAGCGTTAAGGATATCTGGTGTGAACATATAGCGTTACGGATATCTGGTGGGTGGGAACATATAGCGTTACGGATATCTGGTGGTAACATATAGCTTTACGGATATCTGGTGGGAACATATAGCGTAACGGATATCTGGTGGGAACATATAGCGTTACGGATATCTTGTGGGAACATATAGCGTTACGGATATCTGGTGGGAACATTTAGCGTTACGGATATCCGGTGGGAGCAAATAGCGTTAAGGATATCTGGTGGGACCATATAGCGTTAAGGATATCTGGTGGGAATATATAGCGTTAAATATCTGGTGGGAACATATAGCGTTACGGATATCTGGTGGTAACATTTGGGTTACGGATATCTTGCCGGAACATGTAGCGTTATGGATATCTGGCTGTTACATATAGCGTTACGGTTATCTGGCGGGAACATGTAGCGTTATGGATATCTGGCGGGAATATATAGCGTTACGGATATCTGGTGGGAACATATAGCGTTACGGATATATTGCCGGAACATGTAGCGTAACGGATATCTGGCGGGAACATGTAGCGTTATGGATATCTGGTGGGAACATATAGCGTTACAGATATCTGGCGGGAACATATAGCGTTACGGATATCTGTTGGGAACATATAGCGTTACGGATATCTTGTCGGAACATGTAGCGTTATGGATATCTGGCTGGAACATATAGCGTTACGGATATCTGGTGGGACATATAGCGGTAAGGATATCTGGTGGGAACGTATAGCGTTAATGTTATCTGGTGGGAACATCTAGCGGTAAGGATATCTGGTGGGAACAAATTGCGTTACGGATATCTTGTTGGGAACATATAGTAAAACGTCTATTGTTAATGACAGCACAACTTGTTTAACCTGCTTATAAAAAGTTGCTTACGGGTAAGTCGAGTTTTCCTATATCTTTTAAAAAAATTGCTCAATTTATGCATTATATTTCATTTTAAATGGTAAAGCCTTACATAGTTTGAATTTGTTATGCACGATTTGGATTCTTTGTCAAGCCTTGCCAGAAAGCTGCATGTATATAAGACATCCTGATTATCTTTGTCATTAAAGAACAACTCTGATAAAAGTGGTGGAAATCCATGTAAAGTTCCATACACAAAATACGATTCATTAATGTAACATTAAGAGCTTAGACCTATATTCTGTCTAACAATGCTTCTCGGTAACACAGAACAGTACACTGAACGCATCAGTCTTTAATCCGAATGTATATGTCAGCAAACCGTTATTGAGGGGAAAACATAACCAAAGAAAAGAAACACGCACAGTATATCAATTTGTCATAAACCGTACCATGCGCTCATCAATAACAATCGTTTAAGTCATAGTGACTTTTTCGCTTGATATTTTTTTTTTTTTTTTTTAACTTGTGCATACCTGTAACACATCATGGCCGCTTTCGAATTCGTTTATCGCGATCAAAACGGTTGAACCAGTTGGACCATAGTTGATCGTTTATGAAATAAGGTCGGACCTAGTAATCTGAAACTGCTTTCAGGCGAGCCTTGCCAAAGCCTTTCAATGCCTACATAATCATTTGCAGGTACGCCAGGATTAATACCTGAAAAATATTACAACAGACAAAACGATTGTTCCACGTAAACAAACAGGCCCCGGATCATAATGGTCGAACTATAGTGAACAAGATATGTTAGTTACAAGTAAGTGAATGTCTTGAAGAAACGAGTAACATTAATAGAGAATAATGAATAAAAAAAGAAAGAAAAAGAAAGAAATAGAAACACCAATACTCTTTTGATTTAAATATATGCAACAAAATCAATACAAATTAAGTTTTTTCTGTCTGAAACTTCATTCCCTCTGCCTTGGGGGACCCATTATTTCATGTTTCTTCATGGTTTTGCCCTGTCCGATACGCTCCTTATACGGCGTTTCCGGTTGCTCTCCGGGAATTGTCGATTAAATGTGATGGACGGTTTACAGCGCACGGAACCTGATCGTAATTTTAGGAAGAGAACATTGTTTTCCCTACGAGCTTGGTCAGCTCATTGTGAAAACAGTGGAGGGCTTGACTATTCTGTATATAACAATAGCATTAAGTTGTCGCTTTAGAAACCGTCCAATTGTATCACAATAAAATATCACAAGACATAATATACCCTTATTTAAGGTTGGTCTTTGAGGGAGGAGGGGAAGGAAAGGGATCAGTGACAGCTGATGCATCATTGAATTGAAGTTCACCATTTCTATAATTAGAAAGTGTCGGTGAGAAAATAGACAAAGTAACCTGTATAGGTTCAAAGCACACATAGGACGATGACCTATCAGGTACATCAAGTTGAACCAAACGATCAGTTTATAGATGTCGCTGCACACAACCGCAATCTTAATTTTCTCATTCCTCTGTGTTTGGCACAACTCGTTTCGCTGTATGATTGTTTGACACTACGGTTAGATATTTATTCAGTTCATGCTTACCAAGTTTCTCTTCATATATGTGTAAAGCCTAGTAAATTAAATCTAGCTTATATCATTCTTCCTCGTGTCGACATCTTATACATATTTAAACACCATGTGTGACATTTTGCATTCAGCAAATGATTAAATGTAATATAATTCAAATACATATTCAATCGAACTAATTCGATAAGTCAAGAGAAATTTGTCGAAAAATAATTCCAATCGTTGCGCAAAGTTTCTAAAGCACCAAACACTTAACGTCACCAGCTATGGATTTAAGCGGATGTCAGTACAGTGTCACTGTATCTGCGGTAACATGTTCAAAAATAACATTGAGAAGGAGAGAAAATGACGCATTGCTCCATGTATAATCCTTCGTTTGGATCAATTCTACTGATAGGAGCCACCAATCTATAACGTAGCAGAAGTACGCTAACACCACGAAAAGCACGACGTAAAAAAAAAAGTAAAATTAGATTTGGCGAATTTTGAGCGGCACGGTTTCTGCCAATTAACTCTAATTTCGATATCAATAAAACCTAGGGTTAACATGTTAATGTGATATAGCATGACAGTAATCGCCTTTTTAGTACAGGAACTGTAATGTTGTGCGCATGCGTCGAGAGCTCGGTGGGCGCTTACCAGTGCTGACAAAAAGGAGAGTGAAGCAACTGAGTTGCCTCCCCTTCTGCCTAACTAAAATGATGTTACTTACTACAACGTCTGCTAAAATGTGAGATTCTGTGATATTTTCTATCATTTAATTTTTAGTACAAGAAAGACACATAAATATTGCCACTAAGCCGGAACTCAGTCGGTGATGTTAGAGATTTGTATTCAGAATTATTTTTATTTTTAGAAATTCTTCCACTTAGTTTTGTGACTTGAATTGGTGACGCAAATGGACGAAAACTAAGTTTAACTATAAATCGTACCCTGTAATATATTATGATTGCTCTTGTTTATTTCAGTTTAAACTTCAGTTAGTCTCAAAGATGAAAATTTACATTTGTTGGATTGCACAAAGCTACACGGTGTGCGATTTAAAATAACGTATGCACAACTGTGCGGTATGTATCGTGGTTTACATATATTGAGGAATGGCATGGGGATAAAAAAAACGATCTTGTATCTAAACTTATAAATTTCCCTATTTAAGTAAGCTGTCATTTTTCAGCCAGATTTACATGGTCATATATTTATCTAACAGTAATGGACATATCACCTCCAAAAATTGTTTCGAAACGACCTTAAAAGACACGTGTGGAGTTATACAGTAATACACGTGTACAAATGTACAAACTGTACACACAGATTTGAGGATTGAATACAATATACAAAGAATACTGTAAATAACATACATTTTACGGTTACATTTTCAGCGATTATAAATCAATCAGTGCTTGGTCAGTTGAAATAGGAAAATGCATCTATGACCTATTTTTTCTTATTATTATCGTTATCATTTTTAATCACATAACCTTGCTGGGATAATATGGTAAGCTTTATTTCAACAAATAAAAGTGATTTGCTTTATATGATAATTTGACCTACACGAATCCGTTATATATTAGCCAATATTAACCAATGAGAACTTGTCGAGGTTTCTGTCATGTCTTGTAGAAAAACAATTGTGTAGTTTAAGCATAATGGAGGTCAACTTTAATTGCAAAACGGAGCCTCCCTAGGTAACATTATATCTTATTTAAAATCTTCCGGGCTGGCATGGTGTGGTGTATGTCAAGCCGATGTAAATAAATCGGATGGAAAGAATGACATTTGATGGAGGTTTAAAAAACGAGATAATTGTTTTAATACCAGCCAAAAACACCATAAAACAACCACCAGACGGCAAATAGCAGGGTGATATCAAGGAAATGATTTTTTCCTTGCAATAAAATGCGAAATCCCAGCGTGGTATTACGATATTACTATTATAAATATCTGTGTGGAACAGATTATGAAACGCATACGGGACAAACCTCGCAACTTTAAAATATTATAGATCCTTTTGTTACCGATTTTAGCTGAAACAACAGGAAAAAAACGAACAACCAGGAATTTCATTAAACTATGTGAAAATACAATAAATAATATAAAAAAAAATCAATCTGAATGTGTATTGGTCTTTAAAAAATATGACTTATATCGGAGATAAAACTTTTGTAACTTGGATTAAAACAGTTTTGCACTATAATTTATACGCTGGATGGCACGCAAATAGTAAACCATATCATGATGTACGCACGTAGATATAAAGAATGATCTGAAATACTGTGAGATTATCTATTTTCGAGGGGATTATTTACGGGAATTTCGTCGGTACTCTCCATCCCTCCATCACATTTCGTGAAAAATACGAAGGTAAAATGTAAGACACACACGGGTGATACAGTTATTATTTGATGGCCAATTAACATATATATGAACTTCTATTTAATTATTAAACTAAATCGAATGAAATATATTTTTATTTTGTAGTAACACGAGACCTCCGCCACAATTTTGTCCGAATTCAATGTCCCCTAAAGAGAGTAATCTGATTTTTAAATTAACAATAAATAGACAAAAATGAAATTGACTACAGTTTTCTGGTTATCTCTATGTAGATTTGATAAATGTTGAGTATTGATTACATTTCGTTTATAAGATAGAAAATCTAACGGTTTTGTGCCCGTCAAAGAGCGCTGAATATGTGATACATTCAACCTTTAAATTTTCAGACTTAAACACAATTTGTTTCCTCAGTTCAGTTTTCATCGAATCATTTGTTGTGTTATCATGTGATGTATTCGATTGACGCTTACTTTCAAATGTATTAAGACAATATTTGATAGCAAAACATGTTCAGCCAAAGTTAATGGATAACAAATTGATTATCACGAAAAGGAAGCCTAAAACCGCGCAACATTCGAATCCCTTCCCTACCAAAACAAAACCCTAGTTTAGTTTGACAACCAAAATAACTGTAAGTAAGAAATTAAATGGTATAACATTGTATATAATTGTCCTTTTTGAAACAGAATAAGGAAAATATACCATCATATCAAAGCCGGATGACGACTGTATCCTAACTCATTGCAAAACCAAATACGATGGACAGGGGAGACACCAAAACAAACGGACCGACAACATCAACAAACAATTGATCATAATTCCGAAATTTCGGTCCGAATTAGCAGGACCTAATATTTCATGCCGCAAAATGTTAACATTAAAATAAGCCTTAATTATCGCCACGAGGAATAGTTTATGTCACAAGGCATATTAAATAGAGAAGGCCCGAGGGCTGATATTGGTCGAGGGTTATATCCGAATACAGAATATAGATACTTATGATGATTATATCCGAATACAGAATATAGATACTTATGATGATTATATCCGAATACAGAATATAGATACTTATGATGATTATATCCGAATACAGAATATAGATACTTATGATGATTATATCCGAATACAGAATATAGATACTTATGATGATTATATCCGAATACAGAATATAGATACTTATGATGATTATATCCGAATACAGAATATAGATACTTATGATGATTATATCCGAATACAGAATATAGATACTTATGATGATTATATCCGAATACAGAATATAGATACTTATGATGATTATATCCGAATACAGAATATAGATACTTATGATGATTATATCCGAATACAGAATATAGATACTTATGATGATTATATCCGAATACAGAATATAGATACTTATGATGATTATATCCGAATACAGAATATAGATAATTATGACGTTATAACCAGTGTGGTAAATGTGACGTCGTTATATGAGCATATACTATAAACCTACAGGATAATTAATGTTTTGAACGACACGTCATACAAACGTAATATGTGTGGTAAGTGTACATTATAGGCTACAGTAATTCTGATCATTATGACGGTATAGTCAGTGTGGTGTAACTTAGTGGTCATTGAGGCGAATGTTAAGGTATAATTAGGATTGCTTGTGTTATTACATAATCCCGGTGGTAATTGATCTATTTCAGACTCTGCAGGTCTGTAATTTCAGATCTCCTATACCGTGGGAGATTGCCTTCTCTAGCGGCCTTTGCTGATACAGCACAAACTGGACGATTGCTTCTCCGCACGAGACATGCAACGACCAAGAATGTCAAGCATTCAAGCTGGTAATTAAACAGGTTTTTATCAAAGAACTATTCAAGATAAGCATACAGTTTATCTTGTTTTTGCATGTGCAGGATGAATAAGGGCCCGTTGTTATTCAGAGCAGCGATACAGTGTACCTGCAGGTATACTCTGGGATATAACTTTAAATGTAATGTTTTTTGTATAAGGAGAACAGCACTGTGTGATGTCCTGTGTTTGATGATTGGTATCAGTATGGCGTTTATTTAAGATATTCATTAAGACAGTTCTGGAATGTTGAATGTATTCATATAATTATGAGGAATATGCTTGAATTTCCTGAACTCCTTGCTTTTCAAAATAATAACAAAAATATATGACATTTTTCACGGTAAATCAATAATTAACAATTCACTTCAACGTTATATCACTTACTTAAAGTACATCAAAAATGGTCACCTCATTACGAAACCATTTTAACAAACAAGACGACTTTAGTAAGCACTTATCAACCTTCCCTGTCTGTGTAGTAACGTTTCAGACTTCCCTACTTCCCGTCCATATGTCACGACTGATTCACTATATCAGACCCGGTGTTTATTTCCATCAGACTTATTTTTTGACAAATCAGCATCGTCTACCGCAGAACCTGTAATCTACGTAGAGGGTTAGTCGAGGGATAACAATAAAACATAAAGTGTAATGAGATTGAGACCGGTATAACAAATTCGGCCCTTTTCTTTTTTAATAAAGTCCGTTTTGGTAAGTATGGCAGCACGTCCGTTTTTGAACATTATTTAATTTTCCCTGTCGGATGATCGGATGGCCGAACGAGCTCCGCAATGTGATACGTTCGGACTGGCATTCGTGTAAGTTCGGCCCCATTGGAATCAGCTTAATTATGAGGTTATAAAGCATGCAATGTCAGATTTTATTGCCAATTTTACGACTTTTTATGTGTTACATGGGCCGAACTTGTCACGGTATCATTGGCCGAAACTGTCCGGGCCCAAATTGATATTTCAATAAATTCTTATCGTACAGCAATATGGTAGTGAGTGCTTGGCTTTGCTTTTGTGTACATGCTTATCATTTGAAGCTGTCAGTGTGTTACACGTTTGACCGTTGAAAAGTAGCAATTCCGTTTACAGAAAGTTCGCACTTTCTACCCTCTCAAAAGTATTTTTCTCCTGTTTAGTAATTTTACATTAGAGTTTTCCTCGCCTTTTTTTCGTGTTAATGCACAGCCAACTAAACTGCTAAGATCTTTAAGTTGTAAATATAAGCTCAAAAACAAAAACATCAATGGTGGCCGAACTTGCCCCTGTCTCCCGTATGTAGATTATTTGTATCATTGATGATTGGTAAAAATGTATTCACAATATATTTTTGCATCAATAACGCCATTTTCAAAATATATGATGGGTCGGGTGGCGCAGTGGATAGCGCGCTCGTCTTCACCAAGATGGCTGGATTCAATCCCGGTTACCTGCCCGACCACGCGGGTTTTTTTTCCGGATACTCCGGCTTTCACCCACGTTAAGAATTAAATCATATGCGTGCTTCCGTCAGGTCACGAAAATAATTATTGAAATAAGATGGGAAAAAACTGTTTGTAGTTGCTATAGAAAAAACGTGCATATTACGTATTATTTGACGACAAGTATATAAAAGTAAATGTATAGAGATGTTAGTTAAAAAATGAAATTAAGAAAGGAAACCACTGTAATACTTTGATGTAACTGAGATTGTCATTATATCGATATTTATAATTCCTGTTCCATCCTGAAACACCGGATTGAATTTCAAATTCCGTAACTGTCACTGAGATTTGACAGGTAATGATGCCAAATAAAATTAAACAGTTTCTGTCTGTAACTAGTTATAAATCGGCATGCGTTGTGAAAAAGTAATACGTTGCTAAAAAAGGGCGTTGAACTCGGGTTCGTTGTCTAGACAATTATTGTTGATTTCGACATATGAGTGGTGATGCATACATAAATTATGTAAAGACTTTATTTCGTTCGTATTCTCAACAAATGGAAATCAAAAGCAGATGAAATTGTAGACGATGAAAAATAAATGTACACGTTGACCTATTGGTTTAATGCGGCTCTTTTTGAAAATATTTCCTTGTAGAAATATTTACAGAACCTGGTTGTTGACAAAATAGGATCTTCAGAAAACATCCGCGTTTTTACTTTTTGAGCCTGTGGCAAAAACTGAAATTAAAAAGTCATGAAGCACCGACAAAGAGAAAATGCAACGGCCATCAGTTCCAAGATTTTCCGGTTATTTTTCATCCTTCCGGAAATAACCGATGAAGACCGATGGAGTGTGACATGATTGTGACGTCAATTATGATAATCTCTGAACTACGTTTCATGTCTGCTAGTATCAAAATTTATGTGATAGATTTTTTTCACTCAGAATGTACACAGTTTTTATCTAAATAAACAAGTAGATCTAATAAAGCATGGGTATTGTTTTCACTATATGAAGATGTTCACGCATAGGTTGACACACAATTGTCTTTGCTTCAAGGATAAACTTCTGGTTTCCCCACTGGACGTCTACTTCCGGAGGAAAAAAATAAAGACAAGGTGTAGAAAGGGGAAGCAACTCTGTTTACGCACGCATGTGTTACCATTAGAGAGCTTCGCTCGGGCACCTTCGACGCCCGAGAGCTACGCTCTTATTAACAGAAATTTCAGAATTTAGCGTATGGTAAGTAATTCTAAGACCTTTGGAAACCTTAATATATACATTTCCTTGATTTGGTAGGAAACAAATTGCAAGGGCCCAATATGGTACAGACGTCCATGTACCGAGATGATGATGATGATGATGATGATGATGATGATAATGATGTTGATGATGATGATGATGATGATGATGATGATGTTGATGATGATGATGATGATGATGAGGATGATGATAATGATGTTGATGATGATGATGATGATGATGATGATCATGATGATGATGATGATGATGGTTTGAAACATCTTTAAGGTTTAAATAATAAACACACATACAGTTAGCGTGTTAATTAAGAAGCAACTCGAGGTCTGTCAAGTTTCTTACCAGAGAGGAAGAGCGTTGTACGGTCCCACGATCTCCGTAGGCAATAACGCAATCAGTGAAAACAACAGACGAAGTCACAAAAATAGGATATAAACCATTGTTAATGACTGGCTTCTCTCGTACAGAGTCGACATCTGCGATAGTTTGATGGCACAAAACACCTGTGATTAGAGAACCGTACTCGTCTGACTGATGTTTAAACATTGGTACATCTGACTAACGAAAGGGAAAAACAGTCACGTGGAGAAGTGTCGCCCATATGTCACTGATAACAAGTAGTAGTTTGGGGTCACGTGACCATGTGTCGCCCTGATGCCGTTGATTACAGGTGCTAACTAGGTTCTGTTTCCTCAGTTTGACAGTTAATAATCATAACAATTTGTATTGTTTTCGTGAGAAAGTACCGTTATCCATGTATGTGCATCTTTCGTAATACAGACAGGCGTCGCCATGTCTTGTAAAAGACAGAGGAAGCAACTACAGAACTACATCAGCAGCTTTTGATAAAAACGAACAACATGAAGTTTGATAGCCATGCTCTAACGATTCAATGATCTAAATGCTAGATCTGTTCTAACTTGTTCGGTTAATCAAACATACATTCAAATGCTGAACATGAAAGCGCTTCCTGCAGGAAACCCGGTAAATGAGGAATAACGGGTTTGTGTCAATTATAATAGACGCTGTGCCATGTAACGTGGGTACACTCAGGTGATTCCATATTCTTGAAGTGGCCAGGATATATGTTTTTGTTAAAGAGGAAATCTCAATAAAAATGACAAATTTGATATACCACTATTATGGTTCCTGTTGGAAATGTTGGGCTAACAGAAGCGACAACACCATATAGAGATAATTAATGGGTATTCTATATGGTCTACTGTTTATCTTTTAACTGTAACCAGGAGGTGTTATGATGAAAACATGCGCATTTCATTAGTGAATCCAACACTTCTTCGTGTTTGAGTGGCGTAAGGAATCAATTGTTGTTTTTGATACAAAAAAAACACATGTGTACTAGAGTAAATGCCTTCATCCCAGCTGCGCGTGCATATATCCAATGAACTTCGTTCCACTGAACTTTGGCTTTTCGTTTATGCATTTACCTCCCCTTTATTTCGTATTTGGATATAGTTGTGGCACAATTCGGTTAGTGCTCAGCAAGTGCTCAGTCGGTTACCGTGATAGCATAACAAATCTGAAGCCCATGGTTCGAATCCCGGTCTAGCCTCGATGAAATTTGCCCCCTGAACACTGATATTGAAGTATCTGTTTATTGTTCTCTACAAGTCTCACAAGGTGCAGTTTACTCTTCAGAAATGATTTATCAAAGCTGTTGTCATGCAGGAAATTAAGTCACCAATGCATAGTTTCAACTTTTGGCAGTGGTACGGGGATCCTTAAACCAGTTATCACATATAGCAATCCAACTAAGTATAAGTGCTTAATGCTTAATGAAACCAATTCACCATGCAGTGTAATTGAAAAAAGTAATAGGATATGTACTAATTATTAACAAAGGTGAACACTTAACACCTATTTTAAAATTAACAGTAAGGTGTGCCCTCGTTCTTTTTTTTCAAAGAAAACAATTAGACATTACCTTTTCTCTAGATACTGTAGTTTGTTACTTTTTGTTTTTGTTTTAGTACTGGTATTTCTTAGAACAAAGTAGTCGTCTGAAATTGATTAAGACTTGTAAACTGCAAGTGCATATGTATCAATAGTGAAATTGCCATCATCATCAAAAGTGCTTTTCACTGTAGTGTTTTATTTTACATGTCAGGAACCTCATGTACTCCTCATTAAGTCACTGGAAAATCAACACATCCGTCTCTACCTCTGCTTCACAATGTTCTTAGCTTCAACCCACTCAAACACTGAAATATGTTTCCTATCGTATTTTACCAATATTTCTACGACAGAAGCCCTATTGTTCTGAAATGAGCAAGACTTAGTGTCTATGAAATTAAAATAAAGAATGAGAACCTCTGCGATATCTGTCTATTAATATACAATTTCACCCTTCAGTATTGGCATCTACAAATAGTAATGTTTCGATCAGTCATATACTCTCACACGTACAGCCTCAAGGTGCGATATTGGAGGCTATACCACTAATATTAAAAAATCGTACTTTGACTTTGAGAGTGAATTGTTTGACCCAACAAACACTTTTATATATTGTTCGTATTCATAATTTTAGATCGAGATAACTCCCAACTTTGTGTTAAACACATCGCACTTCGATGCTTACTGTCGACTAGAAGTCTAGATAAAATTGCGAGATATATATATATTCTAGACACCTGTTAATCGCAGATTAACCATTGACCAAGAAAGAGGCTTTTTAAAGCAGACACGCTGTTCAAACCTCTTTGTCAACAAAGCAGGTTTGAGGAAAAACATACGTTGTTGCTTTGAAGTTCTGGGAAGTGCTTGAATCGAATCTGCCACGGTAAATAACTAGATTTTAGGATACGACATGATAGAATACCAGGAAAAGGGTTATTTAGGTTGCTGAAGACGAAACTAAAAGAAGACTTGTGCCCAGCACATGATAAAATATCTATAAAGTCACAAAACCCAAAAAGTGATGTCTCGAATTGGTGACAAAAAGGTATATTTTACCAATGATGCGAAAATGAGATCGGATCTGATTCCTAAATTTTCATTAAAGTTCCTAACATATTGAGGGAGTAGGATGCACTTAAACTCTATGACACAAACAAAGGTTAGCACTTGGGCTAGAAAAACACGTTGCGCATAATAAGATAGCCTACCTTCAGTAAGGCATTGCGCCATGAGATGCCAACGAGATGGTGTTTTGTCTTGTTTGTTTGGAGAGGAAGACTTTTAATCTAAAAGAGATGGTGCCTATACAAGGGGTTCAGTTGACCTTGTAGCTACAATCCTTTTAGATCGTTTATCAATAACACATACTTGCAACAAATGGTCTCACGAAATGAGTTGAAACGTGTTTCATTCCATATCAAAAATGTTGCTCAGTTTATTGGTCAGATTTATCATCTGTTACCTATTAAGGGGGTACTATTCTTTTGGGGAAGCACAACGTTTAAGTCCACATTAAACTTTCATTATTGAAAGCCAGCAGTCTATGAAGGTCAGCAATTCTATCTGTTTATCCAGAGAAAACTCAAATGAAACACGGTGTCAGTGTCTCCAGGTCCCAAGTTCGGCTAAGCGATTGGCAGAACCAGGGCCATACGTATAACTTACATAGGTGGTGTTGATATGTTATCATCAGGATTAGTGGTGACAAAACAACTATGCACTTTCCCCACTCCTCATGATTTTAGAGTCAACGCTTATCAACAGCGCGTAGTGTTTTGAGTTGATGTTTTCTAAATAATTAGATTATGATAGTAATTAGGCATACTTTATTAAAAATATGAACGTCAGTGCTGACTTCAGGAATTTAATTGTTGGTTTTTACATTTGATTAACATCGTTTTCAGAGAGGAATTTATTTTTTCGCGTAGGGTTGTCTAGACATGCTTAAGGCAAAAGGATCCAGATAAGGTATTGTCAGCTCGATGTGTCGTTTTGCGTTCCAGAGTAGGTTTTCGTAAAAAATGTAATAAACAGAATATCTCACAGTGTCTTCAGTAACATCAAATATATTTCACGAATGTGTCTTATATTTTGATATCTTTCACGAGTACGCAGCACGAGTAAAAGAGGTCAAGACATTAGCCACACGAGTTAGACATCCTCTGTATCTCCATTATCTTTTGGACGAGTAGTAGAAACTTCGTTATATTGTAACTGTCTAGTACAGGATGTGTTGGCATTATTAGAGCAAGCAAAGTGGTAAATGAAACTTGATCAAATGTATTATACTGAGGATGTTTAGCCGTTTCTTTTACTGAGATTAACGATGTGATCAACTACCGAAATTTCGTTCCGCTACAATTTGAAAGAAAACGACTCGTCTGTTTTTCATCTAGCTTATCTGAGATGACTATTTTGTGCATAATACAAATAACATGGTGAAATCAGTAATTTATTAATGTTATTGAGAGAGATATTTCGGAGCTTCCACAGTGACCGGTGTCCGTATCTCTCAAGGTTAACTCATCCAAATTAAAGTACAGGCGATGGTTAGGTGAGTGCCACCCGGAACATTGGTATATCATAAGATCAATTCATCCAAATTAAAGTACAAGCATTGGTTAGGTGAGTGCCACCCGGAACATTGGTATATCTAAGATCTTTTCATCCAAGTTGAATTACTAGCGTTGGTTAGGTGGGTGCTACCCGGAACATTGGTATATCTAAGATCAATTCATCCAAGTTGAGGTACAAGCGTTGGTTAGGTAAGCGCCACCCGGAACATTGGTATCTCTCAAGGTCAAATCTTACATGTTGAAGTGCAAGCATCGATAAGGTGCGTGCCACCCACACCATTATGTAGACATACCAGTATAGATGGTCTTAAATAGATCCAAAACATCATGAAATTGCTGCAAATGGACAGTTGTAGTTTAACACGAGAATATTTGCCTATGTTATGTTTATATTACACAGGTTTCATTGTACACACTGAACTTAACATTCATCCCTGTGACGTTAGATTTGTACTGATTTGTTGTGCTAACTGAACTTAACATTCATCCCTGTGACGTTAGATTTGTACAGATTTGTTGTGCTAACTGAACTTAACATTAATCCCTGTGACGTTAGATTTGTGCACACTAAACAATGGTATTGATCTCAGCGATCTTAGATTTTTACAGATTTAGTTGAACAAAGTGTTGTTTTTTTATTTACACATTACTCGTTACACTCCTTTGCTACTCTAGTGACTGTGTGTTGCAATGTTTCAATTCACCGTGTAATAACTTCTCACTGTCGTTATTGAAAAGAAATCGTGCACATTTGTGACGCGAACTCGCATTGACGTGCCACTTAACTTGTCGGAAAGTAAGTTGATTCCTCGTGAACAATTCTACTTTCAATCATCAACCCGTTCTCCCTGTACGGGCTATATCAGCTGAACTTGATTCTTAAAAGGACGATCCCATTCCTTATTACAGAGAGGAGGTTGTGCAAAAGAAAATTGCCTATTTTGACAGTATAATAACTCCTCACATACGACGACCTGATTTGATTTATCAAAACTCCATTTCTCCGTTGGAATTGTACAAATCAGATTTACAAATTATTAGCGTGTCTAATACATGTGGTGATGACCACGTAGACAAATGCTATAAGAAAAGATCGCTGCCGTTTAAAAATCACAAACCGTCCCTGAATCAATTGATCTGTAATAACACTATTAGCCACTATAAACAGTGTGCGGCAACTAGTTAATGGCCTAGCACTCCAATGGCGGACTACATCGTATGTCGTAAAGTCATATCTCTGTTCATCCGATTATATGTACATTTGCGCTACAACCCACTATATGAACATTACCAGCAGAAATGCATTTCATTTGAGTATGAAAGCAAAAACTCTCGTGACGTAACACGTGGTTTACTTATGACGTCATAGATGAATCTTGTTCAATGAGAGTCTTGTCGCTTAGCTTCGAAAAACATGGGGCATGCCCCTGCCACAAACGCTAAAATGACTTAGGTTAATTATTGGCGCCAATTTAATTTAAATAGGGCTGTTACGCCAATGTCGTTTAAAGGACGACGCATATACAAAACGCAGTAGATAGATGAATTATTGGAGAAAAAATAAATTAAATTAAACAATTGTTCTATATTAAAAAATGTAAATATATGGATTGAAAGGTGTTATTATTAATTTTCATGCCGGTATGAACGCAAATCAGTTACATCCACATTAAATATGAAGCCCTAGCACTTCATGCAATATGGATGTAACTGATTTGCCGTTCAGTCCCTATTAACTAACTCACAAACAGGAAAGTTCGATTTAGATCATTTTATTCCAGGTCACTCTCATATAACCAGAAATTGATTTGAACATTATTTTGCTTTGGTCTTTCTAAAAACTATATGACAAAGGTAAGAATAATGTTGACGAACCTGAACATATATTACAAAATAAACCATGAAGGGGCTAGCTTTACCACACACGTTCCTTAGATACAAAAGGGAATGCCACATTCTGTTATGCATTTTATTCTACATTACAACCTTAAGCACAAGGGTGGCGACTTTAAACCTTCATGTACAAAAGCCTTAGTACTTCAAAGTGTGGCAAACATTATATATGTGTTTGTACATGGTTCGGTTCTTGGTAGCGTAGTGTATTTTGTTTTACATTAAGTTATTTGTATTTAAGGGTTGTAACAAACGTACCTGTTAGATGTGCTAGAACACTGACGATCTACCTGTTTTCGATGTTATATTTTTACACGGTACACATGCATTTTTATTTCGTATTATCGAGGTTTGATGTGAATATAAGAATAAGGAATAGCATAGAGCTGAACATAATTTTGTTAAATTTTGCTTTCGTCCTACATGTATACCAAAAATGTATTATCATATTTTAGTTTTGAACTTCACGATATCGGCAGTGTTCGCATGGCGTCGAATGCCTTTTTTCCACATTTCATGGCGTACTGTCACTGTTGTCTAACGGGAAATGGGGTTTAAGCTAGATTTCCTTATTCCCCTTTGTTGGACCGGACAGTTTTACCATACATACTAGCACATAAATGAAAGATGACAAATTCTTTATTCTAAGTTTTTGATAATGTTTCTTTCAGCTTCGATCGTCATACGACTGTGTTTTAGCCACGTAATCCCAAGAAAAACAAGAATGTGTGTTCCATAACAGTTGTTTTAAAGTGTGAAACATTTTTCATTTGTTTGCTGACAAACTTACCACACAAACAATTTTGACTAAAATGAAAATGAACTACCAAAAAATAATCATTGACATTATTCAAACTAAACATGCATGACTCCTAGCTAATACTAATTATATCAAGTTGAATTATACGTCAACGCAAGCGTTGTCAAATTTCGTCCTTCAGAGTTACGTCACTGTAGCTGTTTTAGGATTATGACGGCAAAATTTGTTCATCCCTAATCGGAGCTCATATTAAATAACGGCCATGGCCAATTATACAATCCAGAACTAATGCTATTGATTATGTTTTTCTACTAAATGACAATGTATTTTTTTGAAAGTGATAAAACTTTTTTTGTAATTCTGTCAAATTTTGATAACTTCAGTGTTGTTCAAATTGTCAATGAAATAATCGTTCTCTGGGCTGTTAATAGCTCTTGTCATCTAACTCATGCATAACAGTTCAACAAAGTCCGTTTCTGTTTCAATCAAACCCACAACGTTCCCGTACAGGGAGTAATTAGTTAGTTGTTTATCAGAATGTGATATTAATAACTGCTTATCCATGCGTGTTATATATAACCTTTTGGGTTGACGCGTATGTGATAGTATACAAAAGACGGAGTACAACAATGATATTATGGATATATTTTCTTATTTTTAACCAAACTTTAAATCTGAAATTCAAGAAATTAGCAAGTGGTTTGAAATGATTTTACTCATGTTTTCGCGGTTACGGCACTCTGCCTTTCTTGGATATTTAGGAGTTTGAGACAATAAGGCACGGAGCCATGAATGTGTATTTTGGGTAATTGCTATAGCCCTTCCAAATGTATATAGACATCCAATCATTGTTTTGAAATGCAGAATTAGAAATAGATAAATAGCGTCCGAATCGATAGCAGGTAGAATTAGAACAGTTTTAGATAAATTAATTAGTGAAGATCAAACAGGATTTCTTTCAGGCCGTTATATAGGGGAAAATACCAGATTAGTTTTTGACATTATGCAATATGCAGAAGAAAGATATATTCCAGGTATGTTATCAATGGTAGATTTTGAGAAAGCATTTGACTCAGTCTCATGGGAATTTGTTGATAAAGTTTTAAATTATTTTAATTTTGGTTCTGATATTAGATGCTGGGTAAGACTACTGCACACCATGTTAGTTCAACTATAAACCAAGGTGGTAACCTTTCATTATTCCTAAACATAAAAAGAGGCTGTCGCCAAGGTGATCCAAACGCCCCCTACATTTTTATTTTGTGTGTTGAAATATTAGGCATAAGACTTAGAAATAACAATAAGATTAAGGGTATAAAAGTAAATGCAAGTCCAATTCTTATTTCTCAGTATGCTGATGATACTCATTTTAGATGGTTCTGAAAGGTCTTTAAAAGAATCTATAGCAGAATTGAATACTTTCGCTAAAATATCTGGTTTGAAGTTAAATATAGACAAAACCCAGGTGGTTTGGATAGGGAGCAAATACATAGTGAAGATACATTTTTTTACCTGATCTAAAATTGCAGTGGGGAAGGACAAAATTCATGCTTCTGGGAATAGAATTTAGTGTCAATCTTCATGAAATTCCAAAATTAAATTTTGATAAAAAAAAGCTAAATAAACTTAAAGCACTTACAAAATGTATCAAAACATGGAACAGAAGATCACTTACTCCTATAGGTAGAATCCATCTGATAAAATCTTTAATGATATCACAATTTAACCCTTTATTTATTGCATTGCCAAATCCTAATGATCATTGTTTGAATCAATTAAATAATACTCTCTTTAACATTTTATGGAACAGTAAAACTGATAAAATAAAGAGAGATGTGATATTTCAAAATTATTTTGAAGGGGGTCCTAAAATGGTTAATATAAGGTCATTCATAGATTCCTTAAAATAAGGGTGGATACGGAGATTATATCAGAAGTCGGGCAAATGGAAGTGATTACATTTCAATATGTCTTACTAAGTGCACAAATTATTTTTGGAAAGATGTCTTAAAAGCATGGAGAAGGTTTAATGAAAGGGAGCGGGTGAAACAAATAAATGAAAGTTGTATCTGGAAAATGCCATTATGGTACAATAGGAATTTTACTATTGGGGGAAATCAATATTTTTCAAGACATGGTATAATAAAGGAGTGACTATAATTTATGAACTATGGTGAAGGTGATTATGATGATGATGTTGATGTTCGTCATTGTATATAGATTTGATCATGATGCCGGTAAAAGTGTATAGGTGATATCATGATGTTGTGCCATCGCATATATGATGATGATGATGATGATGATGATGATGATGATGATGATGATGATGATGATGATGATGATGATGATGATGATGATGATGATGATGATGATGATGATTGTACATAAGATGACGATGATGATGATGATTGTACATATGATGATGATGATGATGATGATGATGATGATGATGATGATGATGATGATGATGATGATGATGATGATGATGATAAGGACGATGCTTTTCAATGTGTATTAATGATGATGATTGAGAAACGCATGATTCTGTCTACAAGTGAGAGTTTGTGTGTAATGTCTGTTTGATGTAGATGTAACAAAAAACTTGGAAAAACAAAAAAAACAAAAAAAACAATAAATGTCGTCTATTGGAATATATTTTGTCGATCAACGTCAGCTATTTGTGTTTAAGGGTTTCTCTGAATGCTTTTGTTACAGTGCGTAAAGTTAACACGTATGTCTCATAGATGTGCAGTTAGCTTTTGTTCGAATAGAGTTTAAAGTCATGACGAGATTCGAGTAGATGCAATGTTTTGCCTGTATTTGAATAAACGCAAAGTCACCATGTGTTCCGAGTTGATGTCAAGTGATAGCAATCTGTAAACATCGCACTCCCCAGAAATTGTCTGGCTGCCATTGAGTGTTATTCCTTGCTTGCTCGAATACAATCGGTAAACAATATTCTGGATCTTTATATCATCCATCATTTATGCATGCATACTCGATT
Organism: Mizuhopecten yessoensis; assembly: GCF_002113885.1. Classification (NCBI taxonomy): domain Eukaryota; kingdom Metazoa; phylum Mollusca; class Bivalvia; order Pectinida; family Pectinidae; genus Mizuhopecten; species Mizuhopecten yessoensis. The sequence goes on from NW_018406821.1 coordinate 358,526, forward strand.
GGTTAATGTATTCATCATTGTTGATAGGCTCCACACTTTGAGTTTGGGAAAAGGTTATACATGTGTATATTCAATTTATAAAACGGACTTCTTATTGATATAAAAAAGTATTGATACTCTTTCAAATTTCCTTATAAGGGTCATTCTCAATTTAAATTTAGTATATAAAAAAGACGTGTAGGAATTAGCAGCAATAATTTCACGCATAATACACAAATCCTTTTTTAGTTTATCCTTCGAAACCCATTTGAAAATATACCTTTACCAGAATAAATTACGTACGTTCAATACTAATAGATCTTAAGCGCGACAGGTCTCGATGAGTTGGCTAGCCCTCTCTATGCTATCCGCCATCATTATAGTATCGGTCCTGCTGTACATAGGAATATATATGTCGTCTGCCAACAACTGTAAAAGGTTCTCTGTCCAAGATATGTCTATTCAAACATCGCATTAAACATATATAAAACTCTATGTTAATCACAATACAGTTCATCCTGTATACACTCCGGCCAATCTGTGGTCATTCTGACCGCCGGACACATCCTTAAGTGTCGATGAAACCTCCACAGATCGTTAAAGGGATGTAAATCGTGCTGTGTTGGATCAAAATAGACCTTAAGTAGGAATAATTATTGCGTAACATTAACGGACAAAGTATTGGCAGCTTGAGGGTTTTGAATTTAATTTAGAAAGTTTAGTATCAACACATTTTATAATTCAGTTGAAGCTGCTTCATGTTTAGTAACATGCGAACTGTTAGCTGAAATCACTTATTAAATTTGGCTTTAAATAGTAAATAGAAGACATTATATGTTAACACTGTTTTATAATAACTGAATGAGGTTGATATGGCTTGGAGACACATGAGACGTTAAACAAAAGAGCACGGCGACATAACATATGTGATGTCAATCTAACGTCCATGACGTTGACCATTATCAGTGGCGTCTGAGGACGTAAACATAGAATGATATAAATACGGTCACAAACACCAAGAGGTGATTGGCATTGGCAATCTTTGTCAAATTAATTACCTTTACTTCTTTGATCGCGAAGTCGTTTTCTGGTATAGTTATAAACGCTGGTTTTTTTTTATACCATGGCAACGTTTTGTCAAACGCTGTGATAGTTCACTTGATATTTTTAAATCAGTTTTTCTTGAAAACTGTGTGATCATCACATGATCACTGTCGTTTTCCAGCATTGTTTAAGAACGCTATTTTCATTTAAACAAAGGGTCCCTGCAGGTAGGCCGTAAGAATTGTACCTGCTGCCCCCATTGCATGATCCTAAGAGCCGATTAAATTTGGGATCTTATCTTTTCTCTTCTTTCTAAACAACTTTCTTCTTCTTAATTTCCCTTGACAATGCCTCACTTTTGGCCTTTAGTTGAGCGTTCCCCCCTATGAGGAAGGCTTTGGGTTCTGTTCCCTGGCCGAGAAGTTTCTGCTCCTGCTTAACGCTCAGCAATTTAGGAGTGGGACGACTGGTTCGCCAGTTGTCAGTATAATGTGACCGAATGGGTTGTCCTGCTGGGTGTCTTCGGCAGTATGTTTTAGTGAGGTAGCACTATAAAGTCGGCATTAGTTCCGCGCTATCACAAGGAGACAAACACGAACATATCGCAGCCTCCCAAAACACACACGCATACACTACACGCATGCATCTTGCACACAGGGGAGACCATCCTTAAATGACCATAGCTGTTGATAGGACGTTAAACAATACTTAACCCAAACCCAAAATGCATACAAAGTGAATATGTTGAGTAGCCCCTATAAGGCAGCATTTTTACAAGAGGAATCTTCAGTGAATATGAAATTCTTGCTATTTCGGGACAATGGTGTGTGTAAGAGTGTATGATATCGCCAATCATATAAAATGTATGTATAAAAATAAATAAAGAATGAACTACTAGTAACCTGATACGGCCATAACCATGGTTGATTTGAGTATGTAATTCTCAAGAAAAAGAATGTCTCCTAGTGCTTCGTAACTTTATCCGGCAGGACTTTTTTCCCACTGTGAAAAAAAAAAGTTTTACTTTGAGGCAAATATGGGTTGGATTTAATTACTTCTTACTGTAAGGCTGTTTGTTACGTCTACTGTGTAAGTCGGTTGTTTTTAAATGTAATAATGTAACTGCATCTCATACATTTGACGTACATATTGTAATTAAGGATTTATTCACAATACAAACTGATATTGTCTATAGCAATGTTAGCTCTGAATAACCAGTATCACCTACATGAAAAGGTTAGAGTAAGCTGATAGTAAAGTGTATGTCCTTATCAACTACATGTATAGGTAAGTATAAGCTGAGAGTAACGTGTATGGACGTATCACCTACATGTAAATGTTAGAGTAAGCTGAGAGTAAAGTGTATGGACGTATCCCCTACATGTAAAGGTAAGTGTAAGCTGAGAGTAAAGTGTATTGACGTATCACCTAAATGTAAAGGTTAGAGTAAGCTGAGAGTAAAGTGTATGGACGTATCCCCTACATGTAAAGATAAATGTAAGCTGAGAGTAAAGTGTATGGACGTATCCCCTACATGTATAGGTAAGTGTAAGCTGAGAGTAAAGTGTACATTGTATGACCCTATCAGCTATCTGTATACGTTAGTGTGAGCTGAGAGTAGAGAGTATGACACTATCACCCATCTGTATACGTTAGTGTATTCTGAGAGTAGAGAGTATGACACTATCACCCATCTGCATACGTTAGTGTATTCTGAGATCTGTATACGTTAGTGTAAGCATTGAGTATAGAGTATGACCCTATCACTATCTGTATACGTTAGCGTACGCTGAGAGTAGAGAGTATGGCCCTATCACCTATCTGTATACGTTAGTGTAAGCTGAGAGTAGACAGTATTACCCTATCACTATCTGTATATGTTAGTGTAAGCTGAGAGTAAAGTGTACATTGTATGGCCTTAGCAACTACATGTATAGGTTAGTGTAAGCTGAGAGTAAAGTGAACATTGTATGGCCTTAGCAACTACATGTATAGGTTAGTGTAGGCTGAGAGTAAAGTGTACATTGTATGACCCTATCACCTATCTGTATACGTTAGTGTAAGCTGAGAGTAGAGAGTATTACTCTATCACTATCTGTATATGTGAGTGTAAGCTGAGAGTAGAGAGTATCATCCTATCACTATCTGTGTGTGTACGTTAGTGTACGCTGAGAGTAGAGAGTATGTCCCTATCACTATCTGTATACGTTAGTGTAAGCTGAGAGTAGAGAGTATGACACTATTACCTATCTGTATACGTTACTGTAAGCTAAGAGTAGAGAGTATGACCCTATCACCTATCTGTATACGTTAGTGTAAGCTGAGAGTAGAGAGTATTACCCTATCACTATCTATATATGTTAGTGTAAGCTGAGAGTAAAGTGTACATTGTATGGCCTTAGCAACAACATGTATAGGTTAGTGTAAGCTGAGAGTAAAGTGTACATTGTATGGCCTTAGCAACTACATGTATAGGTTAGTGTAGGCTGAGAGTAAAGTGTACATTGTATGACCCTATCACCTATCTGTATACGTTAGTGTAAGCTGAGAAAAGAGAGTATTACCCTATCACTATCTGTATACTTTAGTGTAAGCTGAGAGTAGAGAGTATGACCCTATCACTATCTGTATGTGTACGTTAGTGTAAGCTGAGAGTAGAGAGTATGACACTATCACCTATCTGTATACGTTAGTGTAAGCTGAGAGAGAGTATGACACTATCACCTATCTGTATACGTTAGTGTAATCTGAGAGTAGGGAGTATGACCCTATCACTATCTGTATACGTTACTGTAAGCTGGGAGTAGAGAGTATGACACTATCACTATCTGTATACGTTAGTGTAAGCTGAGAGTAGAGACTATGACACTATTACCTATCTGTATACGTTAGTGTACGCTGAGAGTAGAGAGTATGATATTGTCACTATCTGTATACGTTAGTGTAAGCTGAGAGTAGAGAGTATGACAATATCACCTATCTGTATACGTTCTGTAAGCTGAGAGTAGAGAGTATGACACTATCACCTAGCTGTATACGTTACTTCAAGCTGAGAGTAGGGAGTATGATCCTTTCACTATCTGTTTACGTTAGTGTAAGCTGAGAGTAGAGAGTATGACAATATCACCTATCTGTATACGTTACTGTAAGCTGAGAGTAGGGAGTATGACACTATTACCTATCTGTATACGTTAGTGTAAGCTGAGAGTAGAGAGTATGACAATATCACCTATCTGTATACGTTAGTGTAATCTGAGAGTAGAGAGTATGACCCTATCACTATATGTATGTGTACGTTAGTGTACGCTGAGAGTAGAGAGTATGACCCTATCACTATCTGTATACGTTATTGTAAGCTGAGAGTAGAGAGTATGTCCCTATCACTATCTGTATACGTTAGTGTAAGCATTGAGTATAGAGTATGACCCTATCACTATCTGTATACGTTAGTGTAAGCTGAGAGTAGAGAGTATGACACTATCACCTATCTGTATACGTTAGTGTAATCTGAGAGTAGAGAGTATGACCATATCACTATCTGTATACGTTACTGTAAGCTGAGAGTAGAGAGTATGACACTATCACCCATCTGTATACGTTAGTGTAATCTGAGAGTAGAGAGTATGACCCTATCACCTATCTGTATACGTTACTGTAAGCTGAGAGTAGAGAGTATGACCCTATCACTATCTGCATACGTTAGTGTAAGCTGAGAGTAGAGAGTATGACACTATCACTATCTGTATACGTTAGTGTAAGCTGTGAGTAGAGAGTATGACACTATCACTATCTGTATACGTTAGTGTAAGCTGAGAGTAGAGAGTATGACAATATCACTATCTGTATACGTTAGTGTAAGCTGAGAGTAGAGAGTATGACACTATCACTATCTGTATACGTTAGTGTAAGCTGAGAGTAGAGAGTATGACAATATCACTATCTGTATACGTTAGTGTAAGCTGAGAGTAGAGAGTATGACACTATCACTATCTGTATACGTTAGTGTAAGCTGAGAGTAGAGAGTATGACAATATCACTATCTGTATACGTTAGTGTAAGCTGAGAGTAGAGAGTATGACACTATCACTATCTGTATACGTTAGTGTAAGCTGAGAGTAGAGAGTATGACAATATCACTATCTGTATACGGTAGTGTAAGCTGAGAGTGGAGAGTATGACCCTATCACTATCTGTATACGTTAGTGTAAGCTGTGAGTAGAGAGTATGACCCTATCACTATCTGTATACGTTAGCGTACGCTGAGAGTAGAGAGTATGACCCTATCACTATCTGTATACGTTAGTGTAAGCTGAGAGTAGAGAGTATGACAATATCACCTATCTGTATACGTTCTGTAAGCTGAGAGTAGAGAGTATGATCCTTTCACTATCTGTATACGTTAGTGTAAGCTGAGAGTAGAGAGTATGACAATATCACCTATCTGTATACGTTACTGTAAGCTGAGAGTAGGGAGTATGACAATATCACCTATCTGTATACGTTAGTGTAATCTGAGAGTAGAGAGTATGACCCTATCACTATCTATATACGTTACTGTAAGCTGAGAGTAGAGAGTATGACACTATCACCTGTCTGTATACGTTAGTGTAATCTGAGAGTAGAGAGTATGACCCTATCACCTATCTGTATACGTCAGTGTCAGCTGAGGGGAGAGAGTATGATAATATCACCTATCTGTATACGTTACTGTAAGCTGAGAGTAGGGAGTATGACAATATCACCCATCTGTATACGTTAGTGTAATCTGAGAGTAGAGAGTATGACCCTATCACTTATCTGTATACGTTACTGTAAGCTGAGAGTAGAGAGTATGACCCTATCACCTATCTGTATACGTCAGTGTCAGCTGAGGGGAGAGAGTATGACCATATCACTATCTGTATACGTTACCGTAACCTGAGAGTAGAGAGTATGACACTATCACTATCTTTATACGTTAGCTTACGCTGAGAGTAGAGAGTATGACAATATCACTATCTGTATACGGTAGTGTAAGCTGAGAGTAGAGAGTATGACCCTATCACTATCTGTATACGTTAGTGTAAGCTGTGAGTAGAGAGTATGACCCTATCACTATCTGTATACGTTAGCGTACGCTGAGAGTAGAGAGTATGACCCTATCACTATCTGTATACGTTAGTGTAAGCTGAGAGTAGAGAGTATGACAATATCACCTATCTGTATACGTTCTGTAAGCTGAGAGTAGAGAGTATGATCCTTTCACTATCTGTATACGTTAGTGTAAGCTGAGAGTAGAGAGTATGACAATATCACCTATCTGTATACGTTACTGTAAGCTGAGAGTAGGGAGTATGACAATATCACCTATCTGTATACGTTAGTGTAATCTGAGAGTAGAGAGTATGACCCTATCACTATCTATATACGTTACTGTAAGCTGAGAGTAGAGAGTATGACACTATCACCTGTCTGTATACGTTAGTGTAATCTGAGAGTAGAGAGTATGACCCTATCACCTATCTGTATACGTCAGTGTCAGCTGAGGGGAGAGAGTATGATAATATCACCTACCTGTATACGTTAGTGTAATCTGAGAGTAGGGAGTATGACCCTATCACTATCTGTATACGTTAGTGTAAGCTGAGAGTAGAGAGTATTGCCCTATCACTATCTGTATACGTTAGTGTAAGCTGAGAGTAGAGAGTATCATCCTATCACTATCTGTATGTGTACGTTAGTGTACGCTGAGAGTAGAGAGTATGACTCTATCACTATCTGTATACGTTATTGTAAGCTGAGAGTAGAGAGAATGACCCTATCACTATCTGTATACGTTAGTGTAAGAATTGAGTATAGAGTATGACCCTATCACTATCTGTATACGTTAGTGTAAGCTGAGAGTAGAGAGTACTATCTGTATGTGTACGTTAGTGTAAGCTGAGAGTAGAGAGCATTACCCTATCACTATCTGTATGTGGTATTGTAAGCTGAGAGTAGAGAGTATGACAATATCACTATCTGTATCCGTTAGTGTAAGCTGAGAGTAGAGAGCATTACCCTATCACTATCTGTATGTGTTAGTGTAAGCTGAGAGTAGAGAGCATTACCCTATCACTATCTGTATGTGTTAGTGTAAGCTGAGAGTAGAGAGCATTACCCTATCACTATCTGTATGTGTTACTGTAAGCTGAGATTATAGAGCATGACCCTATCACTATCTGCATACGTTAGTGTAAGCTGAGAGTAGAGAGTATTGCCCTATCACTATCTGTATACGTTAGGGTAAGCTGTGAGTAGAGAGTATGACCCTATCACTATCTGCATACGTTAGTGTAAGCTGAGAGTAGAGACTATGACACTATTACCTATCTGTATACGTTAGTGTACGCTGAGAGTAGAGAGTATGATATTGTCACTATCTGTATACGTTAGTGTAAGAATTGAGTATAGAGTATGACCCTATCTATCTGTATACGTTAGTGTAAGCTTGGATTAGAGAGTATTACCCTATCACTATCTGTATGTGGTATTGTAAGCTGAGAGTAGAGAGTATGACCCTATCCCCCATCTGTATACGTTAGTGTATTCTGAGAGTAGAGAGTATGACCCTATCACTATCTATATACGTTACTGTAAGCTGAGAGTAGAGAGTATGACAATATAACTATCTGTATACGGTAGTGTAAGCTGAGAGTGGAGAGTATGACCCTATCACTATCTGTATACGTTACTGTAAGCTGTGAGTAGAGAGTATGACAATATCACTATCTGTATACGTTAGTGTAAGCTGAGAGTAGAGAGAGTAGAGAGTATGACCGTATCACCTATCTGTATACGGTAGTGTAAGCTGAGAGTGGAGAGTATGACCCTATCACTATCTGTATTCGTTACTGTAAGCTGTGAGTAGAGAGTATGACAATATCACTATCTGTATCCGTTAGTGTAAGCTGAGAGTAGAGAGTATGACACTATCACTATCTGTATGTGTACGTTAGTGTAATCTGAGAGTAGAGAGTATCATCCTATCACTATCTGTATGTGTACGTAAGTGTACGCTGAGAGTAGAGAGTATGACCCTATCTCTATCTGTATACGGTAGTGTAAGCTGAGAGTAGAGAGTATGACACTATCACTATCTGTATGTGTACGTTAGTGTAATCTGAGAGTAGAGAGTATGACACTATCACCTATCTGTATATGTCAGTGTAAGCTGAGAGTAGAGAGTATGACATTATTACCTATCTGTATACGTTACTGTAAGCTGAGAGTAGAGAGTATGACCCTATCACTATCTGTATACGTTAGTGTAATCTGAGAGTAGAGAGTATCATCCTATCACTATCTGTATGTGTACGTAAGTGTACGCTGAGAGTAGAGAGTATGACCCTATCACTATCTGTATACGTTAGTGTAAGCTGAGAGTAAAGAGTATGACCCTATCACTATCTGTATACGTTAGTGTAAGCTGATAGTAGAGAGTATGACCCCATCACTATCTGTATGTGTACGTTAGTGTAAGCTGAGAGTAGAGAGTATGACCCTGTCACTATCTGTATACGGTAGTGTAAGCTGAGAGTAGAGAGTATTACCCTATCACTATCTGTATACGTTATTGTAAGCTGAGAGTAGAGAGTATGACCCTGTCCCTATCTGTATACGGTAGTGTAAGCTGAGAGTAGAGAGTATGACCCTATCACTATCTGCATACGTTAGTGTAAGCTGAGAGTAGAGAGAGTAGACTATCTGTATGTGTACGTTAGTGTACGCTGAGAGTAGAGAGTATGACCCTATCACTATCTGCATACGTTAGTGTAAGCTGAGAGTAGAGAGAATGACCCTGTCACTATCTGTATACGGTAGTGTAAGCTGAGAGGAGAGAGTATGACCGTATCACCTATCTGTATACGGTAGTGTAAGCTGAGAGTAGAGAGTATGACCGTATCACCTATCTGTATACGTTAGTCTAAACCGGGATGAAAGAGTGCGGTCAGTTCACGTTCATCACAATGTGGACTTGAGAGACACGTTGGTTCGTTCGTCTGGCTCGGGATGGCTTTCTCTTTTTTTCTCCCACATGGAATGTCCTTAGGTAAATTGGAATGGTTTAATTGAATGGTTTGGTCTGATCAGAATTAATTTGTTCATTTGTAAACTTGAGAAAGAAAAATCTCAGGAAAGTATTTTTTTCTTTACGGTAAGATTGGTATCGATTATAGCCCCCTATGTACAGATCAATATGGTGCGCTAAACTTTATCATTATAATACCATCCATGGTAAAATCTGTTTTACTTTCCTGGGAAATCATTCTTATTATATTCGCATAAAATGTCGAGTTTCCTTGCACGAGATGTAATATAAAGTTATTTCAGCGACCAGAGAATATGTAGCCCGTCAGACCAGGCCTATACCCTCCAATTACCAAATTGAATTTTATTATAGGGTATGAATCTATATCCTGTGATCGCAATGAAAGTCAAGCGTTTTGAAGACCTCTACACCATCCGGGCTTTTTGCCATTCTGCGCGGGCCTGTTTTCCTAAAACCAACGTGAGTAACATGATAATGATCGGTTGAGTTGTTTTTGACGCGTTTTGCTTGTGACCTGTTGTCGAACAAGTGACATTTTCTACAATCGTCAAATATGAGCATTTGAGAGCTCAGTTTGACACCTTCAGCGGTGGTACAAGTGAGCGGATGAACGTGTACTTAAATCAAGGCGACGGACGACTTTTTGCGTAGACCGGTAGCTAGATGGAGCCATGAGATAATAACTGATTCTGATCGTTAAACTGCCGTATAAGATATTTGCTGTTGCAGCGGGCTACAACGTCAACTGAATTATGATCAGTCGCGTAGATCAGACGTAACAATCCCCTCTGTGCTAGTTCACATGATGAAATGGGCTTTCAGAGGAAGAAAAAAAAAATTCAATAAACGTCCTAGTTTGTTGGTTTTCCGGTGTTAACATCCAATACGCACTCATATGGCAAATGCATTATAAATTGAAGATGACACCTCTGTATTCAATCGGTTCGCATTTTGTCATTGAATTAGTTAGGTCATGATAATATTCTGCCGGAAAATTTCGATGTAGTTTTAAGTTCCGTAATTTCATGATAGGAGAGGGTGACTGTACCGACTTCACTTTTTAAGCGATTTTCATCAACATTATACCGAGGACAAGCATGAACCCCGAACGAGATTGTATTTCAAGGTTCCAAAGTCAACACCAATGTCATTGTTGCTACGTTTGGTTGACCACAAAACCAGGGGACATTCGTATTTCAAATACTTTTTAGATTTGTTTTAGTGTTTTCTAATGGATTTTATTTTAAATACTTGTATATGGGTGAATTAGAAGTTAAAAATATCAAAGGTTTGTTTGGTAATGCGACTCAAGACACGTGAGATACCCGTAATATCGTGACCGAGAGGTTTATGCTGAAAACCAAGACATAGTCATTGCGCGTTTTTTAACGTAATTAGATTTCAACGATAATTATTTTTGAATCTGTGTTAGAAACATCAAAAGTGATATTTTCTTATTTCGAATCCTCTCCGGTTTCATTTTGAACTGTGCAACAGACAAGTATTTCTTTCACGTCAACTAAATATATAAAAGGCTAACATTCTGCGGCAATGAAGATGTGAAATAGCCGTTCCTCATAAATGATGATAAATAGATTTTTCCAAAAAATATCAATTTGTCGAGTTAGAACATTCCTAAATAGGTTCTCTCAGGTTCAATCGTAAACATGAATAGCTGCAAAAATCCGGCGATTTACAGTGGGAAGAAACATGTAGAAATAATTAATCACATCACGCTCCTAGACAACTCGGTTAGCTCTCCACAATGGAAGTCAAACCTGAGGGACCTTTATTTTAATGTCTAGTCCCACATCGCCTTCCACCCGCACGTAACAAATGTGATATCGGCATGTTGGCCACCTGTAAGCACATATCACGTGAGGTATTGTCAAGTTTGTATCTTCTAAATTACACCGGACAATTATTGACAAGGTGGTAATAAAACAACGAACAGATTTATCCGTGAAATTCAATCGAATTTTCTTACTTGTTTACCAAGATAAATTCGGCTTTAATCTTAATTATTCATGGTAGCGTCCCTTTTATCTCTGGGCATGTAAACGATAGTGGCTTTCTTGTGTGAGAAAGCGGAAAGGAGTTGGCAACTCCCATGGTGCCCCTCCGCACGAAACAGTGTTTAAACTAAGGTTTTACTGGCTCTTTACTTTACAGTGGCTTGGACACGACAGATATCTTCTGTGCGTTTACAGAGGGTGGATATGGGGCCGGGTTACCTTGACAACTATGCATCTGTATACGCAAAAAGAGACATCTCCACCACCTACTCTCCACATTCAATATACAGTAAAACTCAATATAATGTCCATCGTTTCATTTGACACACGTTATTTATCGCTAGCGTATTTCAACCTCCATTTTTCTCGTTTTCCCCAATGTATCGCCAAACCTCTTTATAGCGCCATATTTTCTCTAGACAAATGATGGCAGTGTAATGAGGTTTTACTGTATATTGAAAATCAACTCGTGGTGTATCTTAATAATATTTTATGTTTTTCAATCCTTTGCTTTTTTAACAACATATGAAATGTTGGGTCAACGTTCTGAGTTTGGGGAACTCGCCTGCAGTGATAATGAGGCGTTGATCCGTACGTTTATAATACAAAGAGTACGCTAACAAGAACATGTGTTTCCCTCCACTTTATTCACCGGAAACAACAACCTCGCAACTAATAAAATTGACAAAAGAAGCCGGTCTCCGGACAGGAGATCCGGAATTAAAAACAAAGCCGGATTCCGTACCAGTATTCCGGAATTACAGTGATAAATTAGAGCTACCTGACCAGTATACCTGTGTGTACACAACATTCCCCCTCACAAATAAAAATTTAGAGCAATGAGCAATTTTTTTGAACTGGTCAGGAAGCGCCAATTTAGTACTAATTACAAGGTAATGAAAAATATACATGTATAGTATCATAATTACATGCATTTTGAAATGACCATCTTCAGTTTGTAGTAGACTGGTAGCACAAGTGTAAGCATTATCAACTAATAAGCATGGTTTGAAAACACAGTTTGATATAGATATATGTATCTAATGTGTATCCTACAATCACATCAGAGCATAAACCAGAGTAGAACAGATATACATACAAGCCATAGAAATAGTAGAAAATCGAAAAAATTCTATATGTAACCACATACACCTCTTATAATCACCTAAGCGCTACTAGGTACAAACACTCACATACGCGCTTGTTAACATATATAATACAGTCAACCACAATATTTCATGTTTGAATCCAAATACTCAATAGTCTGCAATCTGTCTTTGGCTATCTATTTCTCAGAACAAGTGCATCAAATATCTTAAACATGCATTATATACCAGTGATACTGTAATGGCTTGACACATTGGGAAGATGGCAATCAAT
>NW_018406821.1:371320-391599 GCF_002113885.1 Mizuhopecten yessoensis
ATTATGTAGCACTGGGGCAAAAGTAGTTGGCTGTTGATGTTGAACCTTGGGTTTTGCATCAAGTTTCTCACAAACTGGTTCCACACTCACAGTATTACAAATATGTTTATCTTCATGTTGTATAGATGGCTCACCAGTAGATCCTCGTGGATATGGTGAATGATCAGGAGACATCGGTTTCTTTTCATGGGAAGACCTTTTCCTCTGCTTCCACACCCTCCTTCGTTTCCTGTCATATCGGAGTTGGGACGGCGACTTGTGCTTCCTGATAACTTGAACAGGAGGTGCCTGCACACTGTCACTCGCTTTTGAAGTATTGACATTTGGTTTACGATATGGCATGCTTACTTTTGTCCATTTTAATGTAAGGGAAACACTGTCCGTGTTCTCACTCAAAACAAAAGAACAGTCTAAATTAGCGAGCTCCAAATCGTAAGTTTTCAAAATGTGCAACACTTTATCCGGAATCATAGTGGTGAGTTGATCAATTTACAAATAAGTCACATCTGTCATCACGGATCCAAACATGCAACACGGGACAGAAAGTCATTCAAGAAACAAAACGTGGTAAATATCTGACTGACATCTGACGCACGTTAATTAAACAAAATACAACTCAACCGGCAAGTGCCGGGGCCAAAACCACACTCAAAGTTATATCACTCTACATTATGTCCAATTTGGATTCTCCACCGTGTACTGGGTTTGCATCTTTGAACTGGAAACTATCACTCAAAAAGTCATCCATGAGTTAAGATATAACAATTATATATAGTATGCGCAGATTCCCATATAACACGTGGTGGGCAATTTTGGCACTCATGTTCACTCGTGTTAGAAAGTTCGGGAGAGTCGTTCATAAAATATCAATAATATGCAGGATAATCATACCAAATACAGCTGAGGATTCTCCACCATGTTGGGTCAACGTTCTGAGTTTGGGGAACTCGCCTGCAGTGATAATGAGGCGTTGATCCGTACGTTTATAATACAAAGAGTACGCTGACAAGAACATGTGTTTCCCTCCACTTTATTCACCGGAAACAACAACCTCGCAACTAATAAAATTGACAAAAGAAGCCGGTCTCCGGACAGGAGATCCGGAATTAAAAACAAAGCCGGCTTCCGTACCAGTATTCCGGAATTACAGTGATAAATTAGAGCTACCTGACCAGTATACCTGTGTGTACACAACAGAAATATCACGATATAGTATTTCGGATATAATGTGAACTGGCATTTCAATAACGAAGTTGTATGATTGAAGAATTTCGTTATCTTCCTTAATCAATTATATTTACATTACATATAATGTATATTGCCATACATACGTTTACATGCTCACAAAATTATGATTAAATTGAAATTGAAAGTGACAAGGATACAAAGAGGTCAATTTTGCATACATTTTTTTTAACCCAAATTTTACAACTCATTATATATATATAACAGTTTACAGTATTTGTTCTACACCTAATCATAAATTCCAATATTTTTCGAAGACATCTTAAGAGACTAAAATCAATATCCCTTCAATGTAAAATGCAAGATGCATAACGGTATTTTGTCCCAGCTTAAGGTAGCTATGTCTGAAGGTCCATCTGCTTTATGTACATCTGTACCCCAGTTCCAAATATAATACACGTAGCCATGTGTTTTACAGACATGTCCTACCGCATTAGACTAATTGAAAAATGGTTTAAATGTTTCTCTTACAAATCATTTAGAGAGGACATACCTAAAATGAGACTTACTAAGAGATATGTGTTGGAAGCAGCAATAAAGATGACATTAGCAATGAAATTATTACAAAGTTCTATTAATTCTAGTTTGTGCGTTACTTAAATATTTCAACATATTTTTTTCATTCTGCATTCGTTCCAAAAACATTAATATGATAAAATTAATTATTTGGCATAAAAATGGTTAAATAAATCTGATAATTTTTGCCCGAAAGCGGGAAACTATATGGCCCTTTGATAACGTATATATTTGAATTACAATTCTCCAAAGTAATAATTTCAAATGTATATTTCAAGTACGTGTCATATAGTCTCATTTATGCATATCCATGATATTGTACGATACTACTGTCTGTTGTTTAACACTTAAACAGCATATATTTGATATATATTGCCGTGCAATATCAGCATATGATTTGACATTGTTTAATACTTTACGAACTGCTTTACCATCTTCCAAGGATTATAACCGTTCTCGTTAGCATTGAACTCTACCCAAAACGTATGCCTTGATAGTGGGTATTGACCCCAACTGAGGCATAATGCCGTTGCTGTGTGCATCCAACTTTCCCCATGTCTAATTCCTGTAATGAAATAAGTATTTTTTCCTAAAGCCATTTTTATGAAAGTTGAACTATACCAAGACACATTGCTATTATTATGAGTAATGAACACTCCCAGGACCTAATGCCATTATTGTGAGTATTGAACGCTCCCCAGACCTTGTGCCGTTATTGTGAATACTGAACTCTCCCCAGACCTAATGCCGTTATTGTGAGTATCGAACTCTCCTCATACCTAATGCCGTTATTGTGAGTATCGAACTCCCCCCAGACCTAATACTGCTATTGTGAGTATTCAGCTCTCCCAAGACCTTATGCTGTTATGGTGAATATCGAACTCTCCTCAGACCTAATGCTGTTATGGTGAGTATTGAAATTTACCCAGATCAGATGACGTTTTTGAGACTATTGAACACTCGTCCGATCTTTTACCATTATTTTGAGTTTTGAACTCAACCCGGGCTTATGCAGTTATTGTGAATATTGCACTCCAATTTAGGCGAAGTACTTTTATTCCCAAGCCTAAATGCCTTTATTGTGATTCACTCAATGTTTGCACATCTATAAGACCACGAACTATACCCGTCGGTAAACTACGTAGGTATAGCAATAATTATCCCATGATTTTTAATTAGGGAATTTAAAAGGAACTTTTATTTCCGTTACTGTCCTTTGTTTACCAAACCTGATCGCTGACGCTGGGAAAGGTTTCTTCTAAAGATAAATATGTTGTCCTATTAAAGAAGCTATAACCTCACTAATGAGGAGAAATTACCTTAATGGACGCCGAAGTAGAATAAATTGGGTATTCTTCACCTCAAAGGTTACCCCCTAGGTGAGGCGCTATATTTCATACGCTTCACTCAGTGTGAATCTGCGACAGTTATAGAACTACTTTCCGGAAGTTGTATACACCGAGAATGTCGGCGATGTCATTCGCCGAGGTTGGCAGGGTGACCGTTGTTTTATGACAGCTGCAATAGACAGCGGTAGTAGAAATAAACCTATCGGAACGCGCGAGAGAGATTGATGACGTGGCACACTGTGTTAGGGTGTGCGAGTTTCACCTAACAACTGTGACATCAATTACTTAAATTAACATCTGTAAAAAAGCTGTACATTTGTCCTAGTGAGTCGTCACTAATTACTTAACCTGCGTTGCTGACATCACCACTCTTTTATAATTTGCGTATGAATGTATTAGTACCTACATTATCTTATAGTTTAGACTATCTCTGTATTAACTGTTCAATACTTTTGTATTTATAGAATTATTCAAATATAAAATCATCAGCTAAACATGGTTAACGCTATACCATTTCTCTTCGCCACTGAATGTGAGCTATGATGCGGAGCTGTACATAAATGTGTTTAGCTGTAAGATGGAAATTGACAGCTTACTCCCGTTTTTCGTGTTGTGTGAAGCAGTGACTAACTATTAACGCTGTGTCATTTGCAAATCCAGAGACTAATCAAGAAGATCTAAAATTATATGGCGCTAAAACAAAATAAACAAAAAACACACCTTTCTCAGCCATCATAACACGAGTTATTGCTAATGTATTTTTCAAATAACAGGAT
The DNA here is from genome assembly GCF_002113885.1 of Mizuhopecten yessoensis. Lineage (NCBI taxonomy): Eukaryota > Metazoa > Mollusca > Bivalvia > Pectinida > Pectinidae > Mizuhopecten > Mizuhopecten yessoensis. The sequence continues at coordinate 375,207 of NW_018406821.1, forward strand.
TCAATGCTTTGATACATATATTTGTCTTGCAATAAAGTCCACTTTTTTTCTAGAACGAAACTTTTCCATGTATAAAACGTATCGAACTTAAAATGAAGCAAACATTCATTAACGATTGAACGGGTTTGATAAACTGAGACTAAAACACGCACGGTAAATAATACATATCCCTCCAATGCAGTGTTTGAAAAGCATCGTAATTCTCTTTGTGGATTACATGTAGAAGCGTTTCAGAGATTTATAGAATCAAACGTGCGATATGTCGAAATAAAGTACATGTATGTGAGAACGCCGGTACTGCCTAGAGTCGTATTGATATCGACATGTATCTCAATCAAACAGAACCGTTTGTCTGAGAAGGTTTTGGCGTTGTAACCGCGTTCCGTATCCTTTGTGTCTCTTGTTAACAATTATTTCCTTTTTTAAGAAAACCTAAGCTTACTTTACACGTACAGCGCTCGAAAGGCTTTATTTGGTTGCTACCCGTGCATGCTAATAATAGTTATTACACAGCAGATCCTGTCCCATGCCGGAAGCGACAATTTAGCTGATGGATTGCGCATGTTCCGCCCTCGATAGAACGAAATAAGAAAATCGAAAATTAAGATACAATATCGGCGATATCTTTGTTCAACAGAGCCGATTTAAGATCGAATAGAGATTCGTTTAGCTGGAAAACCCAACTTTACATGACGCAGTAGGTAGCGCCGTGGGTAGGGATACCTTATTGTTTTGGCCAATGGATCGGTTTATGTAAAAAGTAGATTTGAGTTAAAAAGCGAAACGGATTTGAGTAGAATATTACGTTGGGTTCGGAAAGTCGTTTAAGATCGTTTTTGGATTCATAGCATTTCTTTGCTCATACAGGAGTGGTTAACAAAACAGTTTCTCCAAAAAAAAGTTTGGTTTAAATACGAAACGCACTACATGGATAATTGTGGTATTTAGTACGTACATGTACATCTCAGAATGGCGCGGAAATTCACGCTTCTATATATTTACTCATTTTGTATACATAGGAATGTATGTCACAAATGTATTATGCTTTACATCTGTTTGAACAATTACAAGGTATATAGTTTACACAAGAATAACACCGATGTTACATACTGTATTTATTCGATATACCTCCTGGACACTTTTAGTAGGCGCCAACGTAAACTGTTATAAAAATGACTGGGATGTTATATTGTAATGCACACACTTACGAGTTATCGTTGATACCAAATCGTCTTATCGTTGGCTTAAAGCACTGTCACATGTAAATAGCTATGTCAGGCGTTTAACCTCGTACATTAACACTTCAAGTATGCTTGTTAATAAAGAACACCCTACTTATACTTTTCGTGTTTTCGAAAAGACGACATACAAGTCAATTGGCTCAGTATTTGCAATACCGTTGCTGGATAAGAATACAGACCTGTCTCGTTTGTATTTGATCCCGACACTTAAAAAGAATCCTATTGCCATTGGCTCTATTACTTGTTCAACCAACTCAATATCCAAAATATTATCATCATTCCAAGTACAATTGACTCCGGGTTAAGGGCGTTATGTGATATTGCATACGCCAGAAATGGCATTAAAGGAATATCGTTATAAAAAAACATTAACAGATCTTGCACTCGTATGACAGATTGTTTATGTATATGAATAATTATCCAATAGATATTTGCTGGCGTATAACTAAAAATTCAAAGAATCGTCAGGGCTGTGAAATATGTATTCTATTCCACGGTATTCCATTGGCTATGTTTTACACTTTCCTATCACATTGTTATAACAAAGGGAAGCATCAAATTGGCCAGATCGTAGAACAAGGGTTTATATAAAGTATTCATTTCTTGGGAACACTGAAATATGGTCCTAAATTGACCGTCCTAAAACAATGACAGGATATAATGCCAAACAGAGTGATTAATGTTAGCAATCAAAATAATTATGTGATTCCAAGATGTTGATTAACCTTTTTTTAGAAATCGTTCATTCCTAGCACATTAAAACCTTGGAATAATATTGATATTCAAATCCGGACATGTAATACGCTTTCTTCATTCAAAAATAAAATATCATTTAAAGGAGAATGTGCTCTTGATTTTTATTCCACTGGTGAACGAAAATTCAATGTTTTGCAAACAAGACTCAGGTATATCTGCAGTTACTTGAGCTCTGACCTCAAACGTATAAATGTAATTCAGTCGCCAGAATGCATATGTTCTTATCCTATGGAAAATTGAGAATTATTTTTTAGAATGTCCATTGTATGTAGAAGCCAGAAATACCCTCAGGAGAAAACTTTTAGGGAATTTGAATTAGATTTTTTAACTACTGATTTAATTTTGTATGGTTCAGACATGTCTACTGCTAATGAAAAACGTTTTCTATTCATATCAGTTCAAGAATACATTAAAAATTCAAAACGATTTAGTTAAAAATATGTTAAAACAATAGTAAATATACTTATATATCACCTGCACGTAGTTAGTAGTGTGGTACTTTGCTGACGCAGTGGATCGCATCCGGAATAGCAGGGAGCCTAGCAAGCTCGGAACTCTTAAGGAAGCCAAGGATGTGTGATATTTATACTTGTTGAAAGCGGACATTATGGTGCGGTGCGTTTTAAAGAAAGCTTCAATGATATCGATGTGACCATAGTGTGATGCGGTCTGCTGCGTCACAAGCTGCTACGGTGTTGAAACATGCAGATTGATTTCAAAGCTAATTTTAAATTTTAAATTTTATATTGTTTTAGTGACTATATGATAAGCATCATTGACAGAAGTTTCAATATGAAAATAAAAACTAAAGATTATTTATAGTAATATTACAGCGTATGTTTATATTATATACAGGTTACTGAGACATGTAAGGGTACAATTTGTATATTGTACATTTTATCTTATTCATGTTTCCTTTGAATCATCTAAATGTACAGTCATCAACATTTTCTACTGTGCAGCCATATGTATATTTCATCACTATTGCTTTAAGGGAGAATGCGAACTTTAAAATATGTTTAAGTCAAAATGACAGACGGATATGTTTTTCGCAGAAGAATGTATGAGCCATATTTGTGTGTTCTGTATAATCTTTGTTAATTAGACGTGTCCAGCGAGAACGTATCGGCAGACGTTAGTGTCACGAGGTCTAGCGGGTAATGACCGTACACTGGTACAATGTAAATGGAGACAGCGGCGTGCTTTCTGGGTGACAATGATGTATGGCGGTGTTCATAATTCACTCTCCCGATTCCCAAAGGATCACGACTAATTCAGGCAAGCCTGACCCGCCCGGCTGACCTATTGACGCGTACTATTCATTCTATAGTGTCATTTTTCAGAGGTCTTATACAGAATGGAACCAAACAAATATACGATCTGTAGAGGAAATTCTATTTTCCTTGCATTTCCTCCAATCAATCCTCGATATTTAACTTTTGCTATACAACTTCATGAATGTCTTGTAAATATAGCCACTGAGAAAGAGGTTTGCACTTTATCTTTCTGTATTCCTAGGTCGCCGGTGACAGTACAGCAATTCATTTGTATGCAATGTAGTTTGTACATTTCTATTTACTTTACTATTGCAGAAATGGGGAATGCATTAAATATTTGCCATGACAAATAATAGTGATAATTGTTGTCACTGGATACAACCAGTTGGTGTATTCATGGACAGGCCATATTGCATACATATGACCGCAATGATTTTCAAAGATATTTCATGTGAAATAAAAAAAAATCTTTCAATGTGTGTGAAGCATTAATGTGTGGTGTGTGTGTATGTGGTGTCTTTGTCTTGGTAAGGTTCTTAGTATAAAGCGTCACTTTTCTGTCAAAGTAATGTAATGTATTGTATAGTTTTTGAAATTGCATTGTGTATCGCAATTGAATAAAAACAAGAGGCCTGAGTCCTACAGTATTTATTTTTGTTGTAAAGCTCAGGTGACCTAAAACGTCTTGTACAGCTATTTGTAACGAATATTTGTACAGATTTATAGAATATTTTCTTGTACCAAAAGGATTCAAACATTTTGTACGTTTGTACGAAATGGCAATTAAGGAAATTGTATTATGTTTAATACAAGGATTTGCAAGGACTTCACAAATTAATGACCAGTATTGTACTTCTATGACATCGTTCTTTTATAGTTGTATGATTGTGTTATTTTCTTGTACAATTTAATGAAGAGTATTTTTGTACAACTATACGGAATGTATTTTCGAAAAGTTTCATAGATGTTTTCTTTTACAGTTTTAGTACAAATGTATGGAATTGATATTATACCAGTTGTTCGCAGCACATTCGTGTACCGTTTTATGGAATGGGCATATGTACAGTTATATGGATGGACAAATATTGAGAGTAGGATAAATCTAAAAGCTGTAAATATCACAGAAGAATGACGCTATGAATTGTTATGACTGTAAACACTCTGTGGGCAACAGTACAAGAACTGTCTATCCTTCACAATTTTAAAGCGGTATGTTATTTCATTTCCTTCACATAATCAAAACGTGTTTCTTTATCAAATACATTTCGTACATCGGGATATTTCTTAGCGATATCATAAATGCTGATAGAATCTCCCTTCGTCTAACAATGTACAGAATGTCAGATCTTTGAGAATTGCCAACAGACAAAACAACATGGTTATTGAAGCTCCAGGAGAGGTTGGAGACTCTGACACCTAGTAATGATACCTTCCGACGGTAAATCTCCCCTGATTTCGTTATTGGCACCCGTCATTATTATCATCGCCCGACTTAGGTCAGGTAGATGTTTTTTTTATATGGGGCGTTATTACATTTGTCTACAAAAGTTGACATGTACCGCTGCCAGACTGCAATGTAGCCAAGAGATAATGTCAACAGAATGAAGTACGTCAAGTGTCAAGGGGCTACGTATCCATCCTTATCTTGAAAATAAATTCGTAACGCCAGTTTATACCAGAGCGAAATGTATTTTCACAACTCACGCGTGTATTTTAAATACAAATTCGTCGTGACCATGTATGAATATGGCACCGTTGATTATTAACAATATGCAATGTGACATTTTATACAATATTACAAGTCACTATATATACAATAGCTCAAATGATCTCAGATAGATATTTAACGTGACATTATGTACAATATGTCATATGACCTTATATACAATATAAGTCATCTTATATAAAACATATCACGTGAACTCACGTGCAATATGTCATATGACCTTATATACAATTTGACACGTTAAATGTGTACATTGTACGTTATATACATGTACAATATCGATATTTCAAGTCATCTTTTTACACAATATATCACGTGACCTACTGTACAATATGTCACGTCATCTGATTTATTCATGTACTATGCCAATTGTCACATCATATCCTGCACGCACAAATGTCAAATGACCTCGCATACAATTTGTCATGTGACCTTATACATATAACAAGCCACGAACTTCTTATGTATGTGTATGTAGATATGTCTTACTAAAGGGTGTGAAGTTACCTTAGTGTAAAATAAACCATTGACGAAAAAAAAAAAAAAAAAAAATTTAAGCATTTCAGGTCTACGCTAGGCAGTAACCCGAATCTTTCATTTTTTCATTTCTTATTATTCAGAAGGTTGCTTTACATTAAGGGTTATAACAGGTTATGCTTTTATGTTATTACCCCTGCGTCAGCACACAAGGACAAGGGCACTCACAGAAATATTTAGGATCCCTAGTATTATAATCCAATATTCTCTCCGTTCACAAATATTTTACAGACACATTAAAATTATACAAAACCTGTAGTGAAAATAAACAAGATTACACGCCGAAGACAAAAAAAAAGATGTTTAAAAAATTTACAAAGTTGCTATAATTGCTTGAGGAATCCTTTTTTAAGCCCTGTGGAATCAATTGGAAACCTTGAGAATGCACTGACGACGCCATGGTAATACTTATTTCTCTCAACTTTTCCGTTTAAAAGGTTTATATTTTTTATTTTTTTTTGTTATTTACAATGTAGCATACGTTTCCAATACACTGTTATGTAAATGAAGGTCACCCCTGTTTTTGTTTACTCTGTAAACGAAGACAACAAACCGAAAACCAAAGAAATTGGGGAAAATAGCGGTACAACGATCAATCATTACGGTGAATCACAGGGCGTCACAAACCTTACTCCAATCTTTATTTTAATGACACGCTGTATATTTTATAGTGGATTTAACATTTAAGATAACACTTAAGACAGCGCTTGTAATTCTTCTACGATTAACTTTAACCGTGTGATATAATTTCGAACACGAACGGTACACACAGATATTTTACCTACTAAACAAAGCAATACGGAACGTTTGCTTATGTTCCACATGTAACTCATACCCATTGAGCTATTATGATAAACGTTTAATTTGGCAACTTGAACTAACCTGTGCTCAACAGCTTGGAGTGTGAGCGGTATAGTAGAAAGACTGTCATGTTAGTCTCACTTGGCGAAAAGTTTGATACGTTGGTCTACAGATATGAACATGTGATCATATATTTACTACGAGGTAGGGGATAAATATCAGTGTTTTTCTACAATTCACATAATAGAACTTTGCACCGTAGGAAAACATGGTGATAGTTCCTTAACATGACTTATCCCGTGACAGTAATGATACTGTGAAATCACTCTTCATCCACGAATTCATATGTTTACGAAGTAATTACAAATTTGAAATACATGTATTATCCATATAAGTTGGTACTCGTAATGTGTTTTTTTTTCTATATTTGGGCTCCACGACAATATCTGATTTCACAGTAACTAAATTTAGTGTATGTGATGTACCACGTGACATTTCGCCACTTCTCGGTAAAACGTTACGACTTTACATGGAACGTGTCAGCCATTGCTGTTAGTGAATACGTGCGAAACTTACAATATGGTCTTTAAAAACTTAAAATATTTAAAATATATATTTTTTATTCGTGTGATATATTGGTCCTAAATGTATTAGAATAGATAGATGTTATTTAACCATACCTATTGTTTAATAATCGGTTCAGACGCTTTTTATATATTCTGAACCCTAAAAACGAGAATCTAGTAATTAACAAGTCTTTTAGAAGAGTGTTCTTAAGAAACATTTCTGTTTTATTTTAAATATAGATACGATTAAATTTAATGAAAAGGATAATTTGTAGCATGGGAGACAATACGACGTCGTGATGACCTAATTTGTTCACTATCACTTTTAGAGAACATTTATGCGTAGTCACCATTGTTTTTAGATAGCATTTATAGTTTTAACAGAACCAGCAGTAATATTGCTCATGGTTTATGTTTTTTCTGTTAGACATGTTAAATAAGAGATATCAAAATCACATACTTGTTCTCTTTTTTTAAGTCGGTTTTGACAAAACATTCTGCTCCTTCAGAAATGTATATCTTTAAAGTGCTCAACAACTAACATCTAACATCTGGAATATTTCTGATGATACCAGATACCCCACCCCCCATTCAAAGTGGTCTGCTGTAGCCTCGACAGACCCTGAGGCGAACTGTCCGGAAGCGATCACTCCGATAGCTCTCTGCTGTAACATCTCCCATGGTTGAACTTTAACAATGCTACACCCTATAACGTTCACGTATCTCTACAGCATGTCAATCTGTATAAGCGTGACCGTTAAGCTCCTAAGTTGTTCTGTTGTACAGAAAGTTCCCGTGAATTTAAAATGATATAATAATGAAGTGACCTGTGCATACATTCGAAATTTCCTTAAAAACTCGCGTCGGATATATTTTCTTAATATCAAACAATGCTAACCTTTTTCGGAGAGGACAAAGAGTTTGGCTATCAAGATTTCTCTGAACGGTAAGCGCATTTCGCTATTGTCTTTAACACCAATTTTTCGAGATCTCAAGATGATGATATTTGTTCGTATTGGTATTCATCGAAACTCTCGTAAAGATTTGTCTGACTTTATAATGATGTCTAAACTGACAACAGTTTATCAAAGTGTTTTTCCTGGTCATCCTGAAGATATAACGTAACGTGACACCGATTTCGTTTGTTTCAAGATCAGCAAGGTTTAATTAACCAACATAAACTAAATAAATATGTAGGTTAAGTGTTATCTGCTGTACATTTACACGTATAATTGACGCTAAATGCCTGTGTCAGAAACCCCGCAATGGGGTCATGTCTCCTATGGATATAGCTTCCGGTTATACAATAACGCATGCGCAGAAAAGGAATTGAGCCTAAAAAGGAAGTCGTCCACAGTGTACCTTGAGTGGTAACATTAGGGTTGTCGGATATTCCATTCTCTTCAGCGTGAGGGCTAATGTGTGAAGCCTCGCCATGTCTACGTCAATATCTACATGTATCGCATTTAAAGTTCCGCTGGACAGATTCGCCATTATCATGCTAAATTTGTTTTATTTGGTAGCTTTACCTTAGCATTAATGTAACCTGCAATGACATCCCGCCGTAATACATCTTTGTCCGTATCTATAAATTCACATCAGACTGTTAGGAAGGATAGTTTTTACTTGTTATATTATAAAAAAAAAAACACGGCATGTTCTAGATATGGGTGACGCTTTGAGTGAGAGTATCTGTTAGTCTATTATCAGGGTCATATTAGTTTTAATGAAAATGTAAAACATATAAATTATCCAATGTCATTTCCGCTATGTGAAAATACTTGAAATATGATAAAGATAAGTACCTGATCACAAAAGGTCTTAATACAACAAAGTATTAATTTAGTAGGAGCATCGCGGCCCGCGGTGAGAGTGGGATACTGTTTTTTACCTGAGATACAATTGTAAATAATCATTTGGACAACCTGATGATACAATAATTTGCCAAAAATCAAAAGGTGAAACAAACTGTACAAAACGAAGAACAAGTAATAAGCTTATTGTTAAACCCAAACAAGAATGAACACAGCTCTACAACCCCTTGGTCTGTTTGTCAATCATTACAATACAGGTGAGTATTACGTAAAACTACTTTGCGATTGATTAAATCAGTTGTGATCCTGGGTTTCCAAGTTTCATAAATGTATCCTTGATTTTTAATCGTAATGAAAAATACCAAGAAATAGGAAAACACACAACACAATCAGTTGGAATATGCAATGCAACACCTGTCTGGTGATTGTCTTCCTACAGCATAGCAAACGGCATACGTCTACATTATATCCTTGTTTTTTAATCGTAATGAAAGAAACCAAGAAATAGGAAAACACACAACACAATCACATGGAATTATCAGCAACATTGGTATTTGTGATATACAATGTAACACCTGTCTGGTTATTGCCTTCCTACAGTATAGCAAACGGCAAACGTCTACACTGTACTTCTAGCAAATTATATATGAAGGATTGAAATACATATTCTTTATATTTTTTATAGAATGATATGATGTGGTGCTCTGTGCTTGTGTCATTCTTAAGGAAACAATTTTGATATGGCCGTTCTGTTTGAGACTGTACAAATTGATTCAACAAATAAAAACTGTCTCTCTGATAGCAACATCTTGAATGGAAGCTTAGCAAAATTTTGAAACGAAAGATTTATTTAGACTCTGAACAAAATATTCACAAAGGTAAGTAACCTAGCTTTGATACCATTTTGAAACCATCATGTTTGTTCAAAGGCATTGTGTTTGTCCGTACCTCGGGCATCGCTAACAACATTTTGAAATGGTAGGTCTAGAGGTTGTACGAAGGAAATGAATATATTCGTAGCTGACGCTCCGATACCAATTCTTGAGGTGGTATGTTTTCTTAGCTGCTGTACAAAGATATGTATCATTTAAATGGCTGTCGCATTGTTAACGACGTTTTGAGATGGTGTATTTGTAGTTTGATATAAAAACTGTATGTAAGCCTTAAACTGCTCTCAGTTGGCTTTAATAGGCAAATTGAATGCCAACTAGACAGAGGCATATTCAATAAAGCGCTCTAGGATTTACCTTTGTTTGGTTGGTATTAATATTGCCTATGTATGCCAACTGAAAGCAGTTCAATACTTCTACTTACCATTTGTTTCTAAAATATGTTCTCTAAGAAGGACACAGATGAAATGCCTAGAATATCACGACCACGTGATTGGTAACAGCGGAACATTTTCCAAGGACTTCAGGGCGTTCTCAACATATGTCCGGGGCACAGAAATATTTAATATTTTCTTACCAGTTGATTACAGTATTATTGTTGAAAATTAAGAAAAGATAATTTACTTATGAATTCAAAATATGTTTTTGAAGATTTGGAGAATACACAATGGCGTCGTACTAGGTACTATTGCCCTGGTTTAATGATAATACAAAAGACGGTTAAAATTCTCGATAATGGCTTGGTCGATCAACAAGCACAGACATGTATGGCTAATTGATTATATGGAACCTTGTGAATTTTCAAAATCCAATGTAAACAAAGCAAAACCATAACCTTATCACTTACCGGTATTCAAACAATATGCAGTACAGATGAAAAGCTAGTAGCATTTGCTGACAGGAAATGCTTAACCGTTTCACGGCTCCAAAGCAAATATACCTTTTAAAGCATTACAATACATTTCGTTAATTTTGCAATACTTATTTATTTATAAATGCAATGTATATATAACCAAACCATAGTCATTCTATAAATGATATGACACCTAAAACTTCGTATACAATTATATACAAGACAATTCATTATGCATTACACATGAGGCACAAAGATTAATACATATATATTTATTGATATTAGCCGTGTCTACACGGTACTCGATATAGCTAAGTGCTGCTGGAGTACTAAATGGAATCGTCCCAGACTAAACAAACACCGCAGACCGTATTAATACTTCGTTCACACATTTTAATATCGACGCCTGTCCGGCCAATCTAGATCCATAAACATTGGCCTGTCCACCTGTCAGGACCGGTCAATATCGGGCAGCCATTTGCTTTTCCGGATATTGAAGTCTGAGTAGACCCGCCATTCGGTTCCTTCACTATGATCGTCGCCATAAGTATGTCGCATATGGAGGTTCGTCTGGCTCAAGGTCCATCAAGTGTCGAATAATTGTCGCGAACGGCACAGGAATCTGCGCCAAGTGGACGCTTGTAAAGATAAAAACAATACATGTAGTTTCCAAGCGTTCTTTATGAATAAGCTTTGAGTATCAGAGGAAGCTCTGAGTATTTCAAACCGTATATTTACGAGTCCGCAGTAGCCAAATTAGGTTTCTACGTCTGATATCATGTAGTTGTACGGTATGACCTTTCGTTATTGGTAGGGAATAGTCCAAATCTTGTTTGTACACTGTTCACGATATATCTTGTTCTTCAATATCTATGACTTGATATCAATAGTCCTTTATCAAATTATAGAGTTATACAATGATAATGCTAGACGAATAGACATTATAAAAACAGCTATACAATAGTAAAAAGTAAATTTAAATATATAACAATATTAACTATCGAGCTAGAACAATCATTGAATAGATGTATTTTACCAAACACATTTTAACTTCGGACTTATCTACTGTGAAATAAGAATTTTTTTGCGGTGTCCAAATTACGCGGTTTCTCTACAAAACACCATTTCGTGAATACATGAATTCGTTGATTACGCGTACCTACTGAAAGGGCGAATTGCTTTATATCAAACTTGTAATTATTCCGTGGACCTATGAATTTGCGAATGAATATTACCCATAAAACCTACGTAAATTATAAACCCTGCGACAATTTGACAGTATAACCGCCGGCTGAGTCTGACAGGGCGCGTCATTGGTGATATCTGCGTCCTGCTTGTTGACAATACTATACACAGGTACAAATTTGTTTATGGTTCCGGGATAAACCACACTTTATAAAGAAAGACAATTAAACTTTTGACTTTAAAGTTGGCCGCATTTTAGGGAGGGAAGCCTCAAAATGCGCAAAAAAGGCTTATGCCTAGGCCAATATTCGTCAGATCAGTACTTCAGAACGCATATTTCAGTAAACGCATAAGAAAACGCTTTCACGTGTACCAGGTATTCTGTTCAAAAGCGTTCGATCGTCTTGTCTAATTTTCACTAATGGATCGAGCAGAATCTTAGAGACATCTGTCTTTAGGAACTGTCGGATGTAAGAAATATGAGTAACTTCGAGGTCAAATTAGTACGTGACTGGTGTCACTTGTTTTCAACTAACAGAAAACTCGAAGGATATTCAAACGAATTTTACAAAAAAAAATCTAAAACGACTCAACCTTTGTGACAAAGAAACAAACCCGAAAATGAAAAAAAAAGTAGGTAAGTGTTTTATCAGGTGTTTTGGAATAACAAATGTGTTTTGTATTTGTCCGTTTTAACATAAGGACGACACCAATACTCAACAAGCATTCTTCCAATCGAAATTATCCAAGTTGCTACAAGGTCTAGTTACACTAAGGAAACATCAATGTAAAAAGGCAATGTAATTTGTGATTGCGACAAACGTCTGCAAAAAGCTGTGATTAGAGACCACATTTGTTGGTCTTCCTGCAGATCCTTGCTGAACAGTTAAGTCAAACATTTTGCAATCAGATTCAGTCTTGCCTACCGCAACGTGTTGCCTCCTGCGTATAAAATAGGACTGCATCTAGCAAAGTTCGTCAGCAGGTATATTATATTCCAGGCGCTTGATGAATAGGCCATGTAAATACAGTAGATAGGTTCCGTACTGTGTAGGTTCCGTACTGTGTAGGCTCCGTACTGTGTAGGTTCCGTACTGTGTAGGTTCCATACTGTGTAGGCTCCGTACTGTGTAGGTTCCGTACTGTGTAGGCTCCGTACTGTGTAGGTTCCGTACTGTGTAGGTTCCATACTGTGTAGGCTCCGTACTGTGTAGCACTAAACAACAGCCATGAAGTTATTTTGTCCATGCTGTTGAAACACGGGTTGGTTTTTCCCGATTTCGATTTTTTCTACGCTTTCCTCAGAAAATATCTCAAAAGAGGACACAGCGAATATAATAAAACGATTTGGAAGTTTATTCAAAATACAGACATATTTTAGTTATACCCTTTATCTAAACATAAGTTTAAACAATCAACATGTAAGCATTGCTTTATAAAATAATACTCCTGCTTACATAACAACCAGTGACAGATGTAAGCTAAAAGTTCGGTTCGACGACCTCATTTATCTTATGTCTATGTATAGGACATACCGAGTGCATTAGGGTTTTGAAATATATATCACCAGGGTGACAAGACAACCTGTGTCGGTGGTACTTCACGGTATGTGAGCGGATTAAGGGTTTGGGACTCCGACGTTAAATCTTACATTTCAGTCTCTGCACTTACCTCGGAAACACGTGCAGAACGCACGTGAACTACCACAGAGAATGACATAATTGACCGTCATGTACTTTCAAGAAAACGTGAATCATACATTCGACAATGTAATAAAACCAGAATCAGAGCCGCCTGCCGTAATCAACATGGTTGTTGTTATGAAACATAAGTTAAATTCAAATAAATATGCATGCAGTAATACTTATCTGACGGCGTGATTAATGCTGAATACAGTAGTACCATATTGACGGCGTGATTAATGCTGAATACAGTAATACCCTATTGACGGCGTGGTTAATGCTGAATACAGTAGTTCCCTATTGACGGCCTTGTTAATGCTGAATACAGTAGTACCCTATTGACGGCGTGGTTAATGCTGAATACAGTAGTACCCTATTGGCGGCGTGGTTAATGCTGAATACAGTAGTACCATATTGACGGCCTGGTTAATGGTGAATACAGTAGTACCCTATTGGCGGCGTGGTTAATGCTGAATACAGTAGTACCCTATTGGCGGAAAGTTCTTTTGACAGATTAGTGGGTTTTCGGTTTATAGCCAAGAAGTTGAAAAGGGAAAGACGATTTGGTTCTGTAAGTAAACTAAAATCGAGTTATCTATACGCTTTCACAAGATACACACTTCAGCAGCGAACGACGGTGTCTGAATCGTCCACTGAGACCCAAAGTGTTCTGCACAATCTCTGTGAACAAAGGCATTATATAGGTGTGCAGGTTTAGATATTACAATCAGTGAACTGCTTGTGTGTGACATTTTTATGGAATTAGTACTTTAGGATCTCAGTTGCCTTCATCGGCAAAAAGACTCAAAATTTATATGCACCCTTACATACGTGAACATTTACAAGGTAACAATCATATCTGCAGGTAAACTAGGATAACGTTTGTTTCGTACACTGTGAGATAATTGCAAAAGGTTACGGACAACTTTATCAAGATTCAAAAAAGTGTCTTCTGCTTCATAACCTGGTGATATTGATATCATTCTTGTATTTTTTTATTTATTTTTTTGTATGATCTGTGATTGCGGATTTTAATATCTGTTACGCTGATTGTTTCATTTCGGGTTTTCAAATATCTTTCGTATAAAATGCGTCGCAGTGCATACATACTATTTGATACACGCATTCTACGACGTTGTCCTTTGTTGTTTTGTCCTTACGGAGCTTTGTGTGAAGTACATGGCTGCTGCTCTGCCATAGCCACGCCCATCTGTTTGGTGCTTTGGGATAATCCCTTTATATAATGCATTGACGCCTTCCCTTCCCTTCGGTTCTTCTTCGTTTGTTCTTTCCCTTATTTTTAATTGTTCTTTTACCTTCTTGAACGCCAATTCTTGATATCCACACGTGTTCGTTACCCCATAGATATTATACTGCTCATGCGCTTTATTGCGTTGTGTTTTGATAACGTTTCCCATCTTTTGCGAAACTTACTACGGCAACTAAAGAGTGGCGAAATCTGAAGTCAGAGTATTAGTCAGTTTGTGTATTTGTTCTTATAAACCAACTACATATGTACAGTATCTTCAGAGTGTATAGACTCGCGCACATCTATGTTAAGAGTTTTCGACGGAAGGAGCAATATCGTCTACTAGAAAGTTGCTTGTCTTTGGAGACGTAATTTGTCAATATACGTATTTTTACGTATCCAGCACGAGATCATACACAAGTCTTTACACTGTATTAAGCGTGTTTAAACATACACATGATGATTATTACAAATGACACTATTTTGATACTCAAATACTTATTATACTTCATAATTTAAGTTTATCCCTTGATTTGACGGAAGCATGGTCATGTTTAAAGCATTTAGAGTGACACTCTTTAAAATTGAATTGTATTTACCGACAATACATGGATCATGTAAGTGTTTAACAGGACAAGCGTCCGTAACAAAACGTTTAGATCTAGGATAGGCCAATTAAATGCCTCGATAAATCTGAAATTAAGCGCTGAATTATCATATCATTATTCATAGAATAAGACAAATGGATATTAAGATAGATCTGATTTTAGCTTTTATCTATCATAAACCAATACACCAGACTTATTACAATGTAATCAAAGAGATCGCCTTTTCCTAATCTTCAAACCTGTCAACAATTAATAAAAAACACAAATTACCATTGTAAATGCTTTGAATACAGTCATCAGTGCGGCTTTTTTTTTTTTATCAAATCCTGTTGTTATAGCCATATGTTAAGATCAACATTTATATTATGGAGTACATCTTATTATAAGTATTGTTAAATTTGATCAAGATTGACTTTGATTAATACGTCAATAAATAAATGACATAAAAAACACAACAAAGTCTCCATTATTATTTAGAGTCCTACATAGGATCTAACAGCAAGCTAGCTGTGGTACGTACGAATAAATAATTGTATGTCAGGCTGTAAAGTTTCACCTGTTTATCATGGTACATTTGTAACGTATAAGGTTGTATGTGTTTGTATATCAATGATCAGGCCAGGTACACTGTACCGATCATCGTTGGTCAGTGGTCTTAAATAGCGAGCTGTCATTGGCCATGACTGTCCAATCATAAGCCTTATCTCCAGCCTCTAGACCAATCATTGAGGACATTGAACCTACTTTGTCCTCAGAGGCGACATTACCCAACAGTATTCATGTTGACGACATTAAAAGCAAATTTTGAAAGTTATTCTGTACTTTATATATAATTTCCCCTTAATCTTCCCATCCAAGACCTATACTGATGTGTTACAGGTCATATGGTTAGCATCCCCGAACTGAATCTTTCATTTTCATATTGCTATCCATGTGTTCATATTTCTATTGAGTTCATTACGCACATGGTTTATGATAAAGAATTATTTCTGTACTCCATGTGAGATACACATGTATGTATTAGTTCTGTACTCCATTTTAGTAACACATGTATGTATTATTTCTGTACTCCATGTGAGATACACATGTATGTATTATTTCTGTACACCATGTTAGTTACACATGTATGTATTATTTCTGTACTCCATGTTGGTTACACATGTATGTTTTAGTTCTGTACTCCATGTGAGATACACATGTATGTATTA